>NC_134701.1:291399379-291631879 GCF_043290135.1 Rhipicephalus microplus
AGGACAAAGTGTAGCCCTACCGGAGTAGCTGCTCACAGTCTAAATTATATGCGTCTTTAACTGTTAAATACGCATACCGCATGCGCCGCTGCCCCACTGTGTTTAGTTGGAACTGAGGGAACCAGAAGCACTGGTCATTTTGTTTTAACCAGTTGTTGCGCTCGCACTTCAGTAAATGCACCGGGTCGATGACAAAGAACAGTAACCTGTGGGGAAATGATGGGTGCGGAAACCCGAAATCGTTTGCCAGTGATATTTTTTTTTAAACATCTTGAGGGACCTCGCTCACCAAGTACTTAAACGGCACCAGTGTGCTTCAATTCGCGGCGTTGTTGTCGGACACTACACATATTACTTTGTATCCAATTTTTTTTCTAACCCATGAATATTTTTCCTAAAATATTGCACATAAATTTTATATAACCATTTTGAACGGGAACAATGTGTGCTACCACGTTAAACTTGCACATGAGGCTGTGTACCATAAATACAAATGCGCTATTTGCTGCTTCTGCGTTGTTGAACGCCATACCAGTGATGGTGCCTTTCTTATTGTAAAAAAAAAATGGCTATAAATGAGTTTCGTCCACCATCAAAGTCACGTAGCGTTGCTGCTAATTCAGCTCGGACATCTTCTTGGCCATGTAGTGGAGGAATATATTGTCTTGATGATCTAGTTAGGGGTTCATTCCGAAAGACGAACATGTTGACCGAATGGTTCTTGGGTGTGACATGAAGATGCTCCCGTGACAGCGCATGTACTTGTACGCGTGAGGCATTATAGTAAATAGTACGCAGCAGTACACCATAAATTCTACAGAGTAGCACTGTCGCCCATTTTTGTTGACCTTAACTTCACTTCCTTAACGAGCAGTTGAATGGTAGGGGTGTTATCGTTTTCTCGCGCTGTGGATAGTTTGCTCAGAAGAGAAGAGACAGTTTTGAAGATGTCTATGGTTGAGTTTTCAGAGCTTTACCTTTGGGCACTGTCGAACCCCTCGACTCCTTCCAGCAACTCCAGCAGCCGTCGTTTGCTGTCGATGGCGAACAGAACTACCATCTTGGATCCGAGCCACTTCGCTGATGCTTTTGCAACATTTACTGCAAGAGCTAGGTCGGTTTTTACGACAACAGAGTACTTAATCCAAGGAGTGTCATTGTTACAAATGTGAGCCAAAATAACGTGGTTATTTCATTCGATGACATGCCAAAATGTCAGCTTCTTGCCTCGAACGAAGTTTGTGACATCTTTCAAATCGCAAAGCTTATCTGATTCGTCCTCTTTTTTGGCAGTGAGAATTGACTCGGTGGGTACTTTCTCAAGGGAAGCGGCCTCTAAGCGCATTCGCTCGCTCTCTGGGTCCTCTCTTCTAGAGCTTTCTATGGACAGGTAGCTTGAACAATTAGGGTACATTGTCTGTACTACCTCAGCTCGTAGCCACAAACGTGAGAGTGGTGCGGTCATTGTGCGGCATATATGGCTTGTTCAATATAGCTTGTTTCCCGAATGATGCCTTCGGCTCTAAAGTGACGCTCATACACATAAACAAAAGAAGCATATCGTAGCATCAGTACGGCTACCTCGTAACATGAACAGCACATTCAGGGCTCTGCTTGACGCATTTAGGCGTAACACGCTTCAAACTGCAACACTCGTCACGCAACGATACCAGAACATGCGTGAGAAAATTATAACGCATTCAAAATTTCTTACACCGGAGTTCGCTGACACGACCAGGTATTCACGTCGACTATAGCAGATATCCACGCATGTCTTGCTTCGTCGGCTTGAGGGAACGAGAAAACGTAAAGCTTAAGGCCTGTATTGTAATCGCCGTTGCACCGGGGCACACAACACTTCCCTGGCATTTCGCCGTCGATTTTAACTATGGACAAGCCTGTTCGGCTCACATAACACACGATAAACACCGAGGTCACTCACTGTTGCCGAAATACACCCAAAAACGAATATCCAAGCAGGAACAACTATTCCAAAAAATTAATTTGAGTGCAAACACACAGCATATTCACGCACACGCACATCCAGGCATCAAACACGTACATCGCTCGATCCCTGGGTGTGCCTGTGATACCTGGGTGTGTGTGTACGTGAATGTGTGGTGTGTTTGTGCTCAAATTAACTTTTTGAAATGTTATACCAACTAGCCCAACAACGAGTCCTTTTAAAGCAACAACTATTATACTGCGTGCCTCCGAGCCAACACTCACAGCTCATCCAAATGTGCCCGCCACGCCGAGGCTCCTTACGGATGGATGGATGTATCCGGCTGTGCCCTTTAGACCGGGCGGTGGCTCACGCCACCTAGCCATAAAGTTAAGTACTATCACTCTGTGTTGAAGGCTTGAATTTCACTCGCACCTTGATTGTAGCCACCTATCAGTTAGCCTCCACCTGGTTATTTCTACCCGTTTGTAGTCTGAAGCTGCGCAGAGAACCAACGTCATCTATGCGTCTAGCCGAAACGTGGGCCTTCTGTGGTGGGCCCCTTACTGATGACATATACTCACGGGCCCGCGGGAGCGCCCCGGCCTGGAAAGAATTTTCTCTAGATGGTGTTGACTGTCTGGGGAGCGTGTCGTCATCGCCTAGCAGCGGCGTAACCTACTTGTCAACCGCGCCAACATTTGCAGTGCGCGGCGCGTTTGTAGGACGGGACAGTGTTACACAGGCTGGTCAAAAAGCCGCTTCGCATCTAAAATATTGCACGGCCAGAGTAAAACTGTCATGTAACGTAACGATAAAGGAGAGTCACGTACAGCAACGTCCGAGACGAACTCCCACTCCTGCTGGGCTCCGCTGTAAGTTGCGTCCCGTCGTACGAGCTTCAGCGTGAACGTGACGTCAGGCTGCTCTTCGGACGTGACGTACGACATCTTTTTTAGTTCTGCGCCACAAGGAAAAAAAAAACGACAGCATCATCCATAAACGATCACACATCTGGTTCAATAAGAAGTGATAAAGGTTTTGTTCGGGTGGTTTTATACAAAAACAGCACCCCGACATGCTTCGTCTTTGGCGCATTAACACTACGAGAAAAGGATAAAGAAAATATCATTAGAAATATTAGATGCTTACCTCTGCTTTCGAGGATATACTGTCCGTGAAAGCCAGCGACTGTGCGAAATCGCACGACTAGTTGTCCGTTGTCGTTGATCCTCATTTGTGTCGGGTATATGCTGCCTGCGAAGACGGTAAGAAAAAGTCGAAGCATCGCTAAAACCGAGAAGCAGTACTATAAACGAAAAGACATTTCTTATGATTTTTTCTGTTCCCAAAAAGCGTTGGATTAATACAACGGTAACGGTAATTGCAGCTTCATGTAACTAACGCTTCCCTTTTCCTCTCACTACTACTACTACTATTACTACTACTACTACTACTACTACTACTACTACTACTACTACTACTACTTCTACCACCACTACTACTACTACTACTACTACTACTACTACTAATAATAATAATAATAATAATAATAATAATGCAAAAAATAGAAGAGTCAGCCTCAGCTATCCTGTATGCTGGATACATGTAATGATACATGTAATGGAAGAGGATACTAAAGGTTAGGACTCCCTCTCTGGATTTCGTGCCGACCGTTTGTGCCCCCGCGATCTCCGACGATAACGCAGCTCTGGCCGACTGGCTCGCCCTACGCCATCTCCTGCCGCCGACAAGAGCTCTCGCTGAGTGGTGTCTCGTCTTCGGACTCCTGCGACCGTGTCCATCTTTCCTATCTTCTCCTTCCTTCTGGGTGTCGCTGTCCGTGCGTCACGCTCTCTCCTTCCTCCGCTTTTTATCTCAATACCTTTTAAGCCTATCCTTTTAATCCCTTCTTACCACCATCCCTAGTGAGCTACGGTTGAGGTGTCGCACCATGATGCAGACAGTTACGGGGCTCACTTATATCTACTTTTCACTTAAGAATCAGATCTCTCTCTATAAAGGTTATGTAAACTACTCCACTGAATAACAATAACTAAACAATGAACTAACTATGCATACTTGTAAGTCATTTTGGTTGACGTTGAGTGCAATAGAGCTGCATATTTATTGGCTAGCAAAGACTACGCCTTGTTGACGTATTCAGAACAGGTGATTGAGACTGACCGTTGAGGTGAGAGTCTAGGTATGTGGATATGCCGTGGTCCCAGAGGATGGCCGTGTTGTAGACGAAGCTGATCTTGAGCTCGGTGACCATGTCGCTGTGCTGCCAGCCACCCGATGCGGCAGTCGATTGTAGCACGTACGACACGTACAATGGCACAGACATCGACACGTACGACTGCACCAGGTTCAGGGCCTGTGACAGCGCCGCGTGGCTCGGCGTCAGCGTGTGTGTGAAAAGGTCGCACTGAGGCTTAGTATTGAACTCCCCGCCTTGAAGCCTCGTGCGCGTGTACAGAGAAGCTTGCCGCTGTTAAGCCCATCAAAAAGGTATTCCAATACCTTGCACATGTGAAATGGCTAGATATATACGAATGTTGCAGAATACTGAACGGCATCAGCATGCACACTGACGCAGACACAGACGAAACACAACCAGAACGGGTCGCGCAGTAGTGTGCCCACCTCTATCGGTGTTGTTCTGCGCCTCCATTAGAGTTCCCCGTAGAGTTAAATATTTCACATCACATGTGCGCCCACCTACTCTGGATGTTTCTCCTGTGTCTATGCTAGCGTGTACCCCCTGTTATGCCCATGCAGCGCAATATTAAGCAACATATATATCAAGCTTGCACTTACCAGCCCAAATGAGTGCTTTGTTGAAATGAAATAGCTATCACATAATCAAGCAAAGAAGGCAAAATAGCGTTGGATTTCAGACGAGCACAAAGAAAGGCAGCCGACAAGAAGCGCCGGCTTACAACTGATCTTTATTTTTGATATGTGGGCACATTTATGCCATGGAAGTTAAGACACACAGGACGACTATTACAATGTGCTATCATCCCTCTGACATCATCATCACTACATCACCATTAAAGTTTAGCGCCGTTTTTACTTCGTTGCACAATCAACAAACTTGCGCAAACCTTAACCATAACATAATCGCGGCTTTAGACACCGATATGCCAGATGACATCCTCTTATGCTTTGTCGCATTGGCACCGCGATATAAATTTGCTGGCGTATCTAGTCCACATTTCTTTTTTTATTTAAATTCCCGGATATTTCAAATGCAATTTGCGAAATGCTGCATGGTGGTGCAAGGATTATGAAAGAGAAATCTGACAACACATGTTCATAGCCCAAGACTGCAAGAGAATCCAAACAGATTGCTCAGAAAAAAATGCACTGCAGTTATAGCCAAAGATATAGTGCAAGCATTGAAGCCGGCACCAAGGCCTTTCGGGGCCGCGCTAGCTTTACCACTTCAGCCGCGCAAGGGCAGTGCAGGGGGAATCAACCGAATGTTCGAAGCACTTATGGACACTGATTATTGCAAATCGAGTCAACCGGAGTTACCATATCAGAAAGGTTTTGGTCTGGGGTTCGGTCCGCGAACTAGGACGATTTTTTCGCTGAGAAGCTTTCTGTCCAAGAAATGCGTATGAATTATTTTTCAACCTATATACCGGATGTTTCAAGAAATGTGTCCAATATTACTTAAAAATTAAAGAAAGGAGGCATCTGCGTGCTACCTGCAGCGTTCTTATTGCTTTGAAATAAGAAATTTTAAGCTGCGCACACACATAAATTACGGCAGTATTTACAGAAATTAAAACAATTACCTTTTTAACCAGTAGAAATAGGCGGTCGGGTCCGAAGAGCGAATTAAAGTCCTTCCTACGATTAGTTCATAGTCACTTGGAAACTTTGGAAAGGCGGCCGATGGTAATCAACGTGGAGCGATGTGCGTTTAGAAAAAGTGGGTGTAACGATTTAAAGTACTAGGTACTCTACTATGGGCGAGCCTAAAGCCGTCCCGTGAGGAGCAGAAAGCAACGGCCAGACATTCTGCGCAAGCCACTCACACCTCCGATGAAAGCTGGCTAATTGAGGGGGCTGAACCGAAACCGACGCACCAAAGAGCGCATCTACAATTCATGTGCACTTCGTAAATGCCTTCAATGACGACACTGTTTCTCTCACCGTTACCAACCGTTAATCTGCCACTTCGCTTTGGGGCCGCTTATTGACGCTCGCTTATTCTTCGCCCCCGATTCGAGGGAAACAGTGTTGTGATTGAGGGCGTTTTCAAAGTAAATGGTAGATGTGCTGTTAGGTACTGAAATCGCGAAATACCAACTTGCACAAAACGCTGCTCTCACAAAGAGATCGCACGGAAGAGAAAGAAAGGAATTCTTGGTTGAAGAAATTTCTTGGCGAGGGGGGATTCTTTATAATCCACGTACACATTCGTCTATTTAGGCACGCTAGCAGAACATAGCAGAACCTTGTATCGTATAGTGCAGCAAGGCAAAGGAAACTGAGAGGGAGAGAAAGCAAGAACGGAGAGTGAAGCATAGCATAAAAACGAGAAACAAGAAATATGAAAAGAACGACACAAAACGAAAGAAAAAAAGCAAGAAAGAGAGAGAAATACGTTAAATAAAAAGAGAGAGGGGAAAGAACAAGGAATAGGGAGAGAAAGAAACAAATGAGAATGGGCAGATACAG
This sequence comes from Rhipicephalus microplus, assembly GCF_043290135.1. Taxonomy (NCBI): domain Eukaryota; kingdom Metazoa; phylum Arthropoda; class Arachnida; order Ixodida; family Ixodidae; genus Rhipicephalus; species Rhipicephalus microplus. Next base: position 291,406,026 of record NC_134701.1, read on the forward strand.
GTAGCTGAGAAAAAAAGAAAGAACCACACAAAGGGTTGCCTAGCACCACCTTTCCTTGAGGCTTAGCACAAATATAGTGCGAAGCTAGTTTTATTTTTTTCTGTGCATGCATGGATGCAAATAAAGCAGAAAAGTTGACACATACCGAATGAGAAAGCAAGAAGCTTTGACTTACCTGTCCATCGTGGTTAATAGAGCCTCCACACTCGGAAACCAGCTCCGACAGCGTGTAGAAAGCTGTCCAGTTCCACATGCATGACTCCAGATCTAAGCTCCTGTAAAATCTGCAAATTATGACAAGAAATGGGTAGGTAAGCCACACACTGTTCAGTACCACTAGCAGACGCGAATAGCGACAGGCTTAGCGTATGAACTCATCTCACTCACGAGCCTGTACCCTCCTGCTGTGGGGTGCGTGCGAATGAATAAGAGTAGCGTGTTTAAAGTTGTGGTGAGCTTGAAAGTGAGGGAGTCAGAATATCATAGGTTTAGTGATCTGAGGGAGTCCTGAAAACAAAACAAAAATAAAGCCGCGTTTTCTAAGTGCGTCCGCTGAGCTGCTCTTCCCTACCTATTGGCATAACTAGTCATTCCTAATGTATTCAATGCGGTATGTTTAATAATAATAATAATAATAATAATAATAATAATAATAATAATAATAATAATAATAATAATAATAATAATAATAATAATAAACTGACCAGTTCACTTGAACTAGATTTCCGTGGATCTGCGATTTTTTTTCAGGCACTTTATATTTGAGGGCACACTGGTTCAGTTGTAAAGGCGTGCTCGAGTTCCTCAGTCTATCTCCTCCTCTGACACGTGGTGTTGAGTCACATTACAACTGATGTACCTCGAGACACGCTATGCGCGCATTTGCGTTCGATGTTGTGCCGAATCGCTGCTCACCTGAGCGTCGACTGTCCTCGCATATGGGCGCTGTACTGGTACGGCTCAGCCGCTTCGGCCGCCGCTAGACGCCCATCGAGCGTCGTCGCGTTGGTGACGAAGCCCAGAGGAGTGAACGCTTCCGGGGCGTCCACCAGGTTCGAGCACCGGTGTAGCCCCGTGCGCAGGCTATTCGGGCTCAGGGCAAACTCGAAGTTGGACAGGGGCCTCGTTGAGATGGCAGGCAGCAGGCCGTCCCGGTGTGGAACCAGAACCGTTATCTGAATCCGATTCGGCGTCCGCAGATCGGACGTGCCTGCATGATAGCGTGTTCGGATGAGAGCGACGGTGATGCATCGATGTCGTATATACAGGGTGTCTTAGCTATCCCGCAGCCTGATTAAAAAAAAAGAAGGAAACGGCGTTGCACGAAGCAGACCTAGTGCACATTGTTCCCAGTATACCGTAGTAAGCGCTACTAGTTTTTTAGTTATTGAGAATAAATCAATCACCTATAATTATGTTCCTAACTCTTAAAGTACTCCCCTAGGTATCAAAATGTCAATGAGGAGGATGTGGACATGTTGAAAGGACATGCAACCATCCGTGATACTTCACACACACACACACACACACACACACACACACACACACACACACACACACACACACACACACACACACACACACACACACACACACACACACACACACACACACACACACACACACACACACACACACACACACACACACACACACACACACACACACACACACACACACACACACACACACACACACACATATATATATATATATATATATATATATATATATATATATTATATATATTGCGTAATCACGTACAACCTATAAGTGTATAAATGTATTATAGCCTCAGTGCCATATAGAAGGAAAGGGTTAACTGCATACAGGCTAGTCAAACTGTCCGAGGACATCTTTATTTCCACCATCCCCTTATCTGTACTTCCTAAAAACGGCAAATAAGCAATTTCAATTTCTCTGTAGCCAGCAAAGGCTGTCGTTCACCTGCCGCTGCCGCAACGTAATCGTCAATGTAACGTATCCGAACGGTACTGCACGTACTGCTGTGCTGTCGGCACCTCACGCTCAATCACACATTCAGCAAGCTATTTTGTTGTTGAACAGGTACGGCACATCGCCAAAAGTGTATCACAAGCTATACCTGACACAAGATTCTTTTCGTATTGCTAATGCGTCACTAAAAGGCAATTTGCAAAAACAAAATATCAAGGCAACTGAAAGAAGTGCGAAGCGTCCTTTGTTTCTCTGATCCTCATTTTATTCGACTTTTGGTTCCTGCATTATTTTTTGTACTTTTTATCTCCTGCTTATCACTTGTTTGCCTTAGCTCTTTTGTTTCATGCGTAATCTTGCATGCGTTACTCGAAACAGCCCACGACAGCCCGGGCCCTTGAAGTCAAGGCACTCAAAGAAGAAGTGACTTCCGCTCGGGGCTCATGATGCTAGACATGGCCTATACACGTGGTACTGCATGAGTGACGCCAAGCGACGACGACAGCACACGATCAAGATATGCATGCGACACCGTACGAGAGCCCCGGCCGCTAAAGTGCTCCGCACGTAAAACACGAAGGCATACGCACGTATATAGTGATGCCTCTAGAAGGCCACATTGGTCACTCGTGAAGCGTGCACCTAAGAAGCTGTCACACATCCGGAAAAATGATCTCGGAGGCCGTTGTGCATGAGGAATCTCAAAACCTACCCGTGTATCTCAGCCTGGCAGTGAAAGGCTCAGCGCCTACGTAGTTGTCCTCGGGTGGCCTACACAGGCCGGCGTCCAAGGCCACAGTGACCGGTGTGCTGTAGACCTCGAGGCCCACGTCGCCATCGGTGTTGACGGCACGCGTGGCACACTGCACTCGGCTTCCTGTGCGAATAACAAAGCCAAGAATTGTCCAGCGAGCAGGCTTGTTGAGTGCAGGTGCCCTCGCCACGGGGATGACTCCTTTTAGCAGCCACCCTCTCCCTAAATGGAGAGGCGCCATGCACTGACACGCTACAACGCGCACGAATGGTTGGGCCTTCGTACCGTCTACTGCGCTTCTGTTTGCATCGTCTAAAACAATTTGACGTTATTGCGCACTGCACGTGAATAAACAGGCAAAAAGAGAGAAGGCTCATAAATTGCTGCAGCTGGCGAAAAAAATCGCACATTCACGAAACCCAATGTCCCGCTTGCAGTATAATTGCTTTAATGCCATATCTACTGCAATGGCAACGTGTTGCAGTAGCTTATAAATTAGCGCATAGTTCGAGAAACACGTTCTCAATTAATGTTCAAGTATGCAGGCCAATGTCATAAGTGGTCAGTCCCCTTTTTCGTGCCAGCTTGATAGGCTCACGTGATGGGGACAAACAATATGCAAGAATTCGGCCAAAATACACATTCAGTTTGCTCCTGGGTACTGTGGTATACGGTACTTCCCGGATACTTTGTTGTGTGAACTTACCCGCCGAAAAATAGACGCTGTCCAGCGTGATCGATTTGATGGGAGCGAAGAAGGTCTTTGACGGGATATCTCGCAGCAGGACGGACGAGTCGTCCGGTGCAGCCACTTTCCAGTGGAACTCCGTGAAGCTGTCATTGATGCCTTCCTTCGCGCAAATAGGCCCCGTGCGCACGAAGTCCGGATGTTTGGGGTTGCACGACTGTTGAAATTAAAAACCAAAATGACTTATTCGAGATATACTCACCACCTGCCGCGATGAGCCATGCAATTACCCACTTGCGGATCACTCGATGCGCTGATGTCACCGGGAGATATGAAGGGGCCCCAAAGATAAAAAAAGGACTTACACTTTATTGGTAAACAACACCGTTACAATACCAACTGCATGCTCATAGCTCGATATAGTAGAAAAGGTGGAAAAATATTTGGCGCCACCGCCTTGTAGCTATTGCTTCCATTCGTTCGTCCATTCATTCATTCATTCATTCATTCATTCATTCATTCATTCATTCATTCATTCATTCATTCATTCATTCATTAATTCATTCATTCATTCATTCATTCGTCCATTCATTCATTCATTCATTCATTCATTCATTCATTCATTCATTCATTAAAGGTATGAAGTATAGGGACCACATCAAGGGTGGAATGACAGTAAATGAAATATTGTTAAGGTGAACAGAAAACGCACACAATTATTTTGCAATGCTATAATTTATTTTAACAAGACCTTTAGCCTAAGCAATCTAATTTTATGTTCAATGCCCGACGAAGGCTCCATTCAACTATCTGCAATGGCCCCTATTTCGCACTAGCTGATTCCAGCTTATTATGCCTGAATTTATCATACCGCCTCATAAGCTACCGTCCTCGACCACGCATTCCTTTACTTGGCACGTATTCATTTAAGCAGCTTTAGAGTTTGGCACCCAAGAGGTTTCGGGGCACAATAAAATGGCAATCTGCAAGTGAGCATTCGCGGGATTCGAGCCAGTCATGGAGTGTTGCGTTGACGTTGAGGCTAGACACAGAAACTGAAGCGGGAGTTCCCAAGCCATGCTGGGTCACCTTCATGGGCGAAGTCAAGTAACGGCTAAGAGAGCCATAGAAGCCGCAGCCACTGAAGGGCGTTGTCTGTAAGGGTAGCCGCTCACAATGCTGCGTACGCGTGCTTACACTGCACTGCTGGACGCACGTACACCCTAAAGCAGTCATTATATTAGACGGCGCCTGCAAGCGCGGGCACAGTGTAGCTTGTCTAATGTGTAAGTGCACGTCAAAATTCGATGAATGCGCAGTTTCGTACCGGTATAAGAATGAAAGAAAAAAACGTGACTAGTGGTTGAGGCATATAATATACTGATAATAGTACTAGCGCATGTGTGAGCCAACCATTGAAATACTTAGAAACAATATCAAATTAAACGCCCTTAACAGTCATTTTTCACATAGACTGCCACACATGCCGGATTGATATGTTCGCCTATTTCGTGAGCATGCGGAGTAAGTTTACCTATTTTACTTTTTTGGTCGTATTGCGCCTCTTCCGTTATTAGTCGGCGTTTGGGCCGTCTATTTTTTTCTTAGATAGATATGTGGGGTTTACCGTACCAAAACCACAAAACCACAATACGCATATTACATGCCACAGTGGAGGGCTCCGGAAATTTCGACCACTGGGAGTTGTTCTTTAATGTGCACCGAAATTTAAGCACGCTGGCCTACAGCATTTTCGCCTTTATCAAAAATGCAGCCGCCGCAGCCGAGCTTTCATGCCGCGACCTGCCGGTGAGCAGTCGAGTACCTTAACCATGTACTAGACCAGCACGGTGGCGCAAAGTGAGACACCCCTCCAAAATTCGGATAAAGGGGGGGGGGGGTGTTTTACCTTGGTCAAATAATAAAAGTAAGTATTATTGAAAGTTTTTAACAGCCCCCCCCCCCCAACTTCATCGAAAAAAGAACACCCGTCTACAGGCCTGCTGTGGCCACAAAGGGCGAACGGTCTTATGTAGAGAACTCGTCTTCATTTCAAACAGTGCTTAACGCTGCGAATTTCCCATGGCGCACTTTCTGCACAATCATACACGCTGTGAATCTGGGAAAGTAAGTACACTGCTCGCTTCCTTAAAGGCCAAGTAGTGAACTTGCTTACATTTGCACTGTTTCCAGTTTGCATAAGACAGGTGTAATATTGTCTCATTCACGAGAGCAAGCATCACCTTTACTGGCCACATTCGTTGTGGCATATGGCACGGTTATTGCGAGAAGTTGCACGCACCACGAGTTCAAAGCATTAATGCTATGTTTCACTCAGTAAGCACCGTGCATATTTACCGCATAACTTCATGTGCTTGCGGTGGGCTCATGTTAGCTAGTGCATTATAATTTTGCCACCTACACAATGTTTATTTTCCTTTGATGTGCTCAATGTTGAACGTAAGGCCAAGGTTTGTTACTTTGTGGTATAGAAGTTTTAAGAAGTTGCAGTTTTCTCTTTACAGTACACCAAACGCAATTGCGTGAAAATTTAGGTCACTCCACATGTATACTTGTACATTTAGAAACTTGTCCAAATGTCGGGAAGAATGAACTAAGAAAATTACGAAAAAGATTATTTAGAGCTAGCCCATCATTAGGTAACACAAGTGTTATGGAGGCGGGAATGTTGTAGGCCCGTGTGCTCAGATTTGAGCGCACGTTAAAGAACCCCAGGTGGTCAAAATTTCCGGAGCCCTCCACTACGGCGTCTCTCATAATCATATGGTGGTTTTGGGACGTTAAACCCCACATATCAATCAATCAAATCAGGTAACACAAGTGTTTCATGTTTTACGACAACTGAAGTTTCACCGAAAGGCTTGCTCCAACGCGACGCTCAAGGAATGCGCACCGATATGCAGCTGAGTGGATATCCGTGGATTGGCTGCGGCGACGCTGCGTCAGCGTCGTCGTAGTCTCGCAGGGACACCACCACCGGCTCAGAGGGGAACGTCACCGCCGGCAGGAAGCGCACGTCCTCGATATACACGATCATCTTGGAGTCCTGCGAACCAGAGTTGCCAGGAGCAAATAATCGTCACACTATACGGCCGTTAAAAGTGGTATGACTTTTGTGTAGAAGCCCCCCCCCCCCCCCTCCCTAAAAATAGAGCACAAATTTACTCGAGTTTACCATAGACGAAAGGAAAGAACGTCAAGACTATCCTTCCTTTTGCTTATTCTTCCCCGGTGGTTTGTGTCTGTAGACTTTGTATTGCAAGGACCGATACAAGGAGCTCGCTTTTATGGGTCGGTCATCGTGTCTGTTGTCAAGAAACTTCTCAAGAAGATGAAACATGGCGACTCAAAAGATCTCGCCAAGTCCGTGGTGGAATGGCAAAGGCCAGCTGTGGTCCCGTACATGCACACGCTCACACACCGCCTGAAAAAAAAAGTGGCTAGTCGGTTCAACGTGCCGTTGGTTTTCTCCGCCCCGAAGAAGCTCGCTCAGGTGAGCTAGAGCACTACATGTGTCGAGCAACCAAAAAAAAAAGAGCTGCCTAAATAACCTCGAAAAACGTTTCGTAATGTGTGCCAACGACACCGTGAACAAGATTCCCCTGTCCTGTGGCCAAGCTTACATCGGCTAGACAGGGCGCTGCCTCAATGACTGACTCGGGGAACACGAAAGCAATCTTAATAATGAGAAGAGAAGTCACCTTGTTGACCACTGCTTGGTTTGCCCGCACTGTGAACCACAATTTCGCTGTGCTGAAATCTTAGGCAGAAGTATAGATAAAACGGCTGGCGAAACGCTAGATACTTTTTTTATTCAAAAAAGTTGACAAGTGCGTTAGTGAAACCTCCGCTGCGGCGGACAAAGCTGAATTTCTATTTCTTTCTCACCTTGTTTGAATTTTCTTCGTTCTTGCGGTGGTGCCCCTGCACAGGCTGTTGATGTATAAAGGGGCGAATCTTTCTTGAATAAATCCCGTTGGTAGTTTGCGCTTGTCCTCATCTGTTTTTTTTTTTTCAGTGTGTTGTCTTAAGTTGCCCCATAGCCATAGTGTCTATGCCAGTAAGTAGAGTTGATGCTATGCTGCGTCAATAATTTGCAGCAGCTATAGCGGTAAACGATTTTTGGGGATTCGTTTCAGTAACACACATTTTTTTCATAAGGAAGGGAAGAACCGACCAGTTAATTTGCTCGTTATGACTTATCTGTCTAGAGCTTCTGCAAATTAGGTGTAAAAGGAAATAAATATAGCAAATTCGATTGAAGCCTACTTTTTCTGAAACCAAGAACTAGAACTGTCCATGGTCAGTAACTATTAAAATAGTACATACCTAATCTACTAAACAGTCATCCCCAAGTACTAGCTGTGATAATGCAGGCTTCTTCCATACCATCCTTCAGAAATAAGTCGAAGATGTACTTCTTAGAGCACATACATTTATGAGTGCACTTAGTTAAGTAATTTTACTATATTTGTATGCATAAAGTGTTATATATGTACACATTCTGGTGACTATATATGTACGAAAGCCTGTGTTGATGATCTCACAGGAAACTTTGGTGTTCGCACCACTATTTACTCTCTTTTTCTTTCCCGTTTATTCGCTTTGCAATAACACATGTAGGAAATATAACCCATTTTCGAAACCTTGTTGTAATCTTTATTTTGTATAAGCTTTCTCCTAGTTCTCCTCAATGTCATTGTGTTCCTATGTTTCTTTTTTTTTTTTGCCAATGCAATCGCTCTGTGTGAAGAATGTACGGTGTGGTGCTAGATGCCTAGTCAGGTGACTCATGATGTCGCCTTTCGTCTTCTGCACCACGGCAATCATGTATTGTGAAGCAAACATAATGAATAAAAAGTAAATTTCTTTTCACCAATGCTTCTGGCATTGCGCAAAGTACGATGATAACAGACGTTGAAAGAACCAAAAGGGACAGTCGTTATTCACTATAGCAGTCTATGTGGAATTTCGGCGCCATACTGCGCGAACATTGTCATACAATGCAGCAGGACTGAAAGCTGGTGAGCTGAGCGCTCGTCCCGCCATCTTCCTCCATGTTTTGTTCCTTCGTGCGCTACGGAAAGATGAATAATGCCATATAGCAACAGTGTACGCCACGTTACCTTCACGTTGGCTATGCGCTTGGCGTCTCCCTTGAGGTGGAGCGTAAAGGCCTCCTTGTGCTCCTTGGCTTCATCGTAGAGAATCTGAACCGTGAAAACGGTCTCGTTCAGGAGGGGGTGGAATGTCAATTCTGCAACGCGGAGAGAATAGAGAGAAAAGAAGTGAAAAATTGGTAGATCACACGTACAGCGGCAATCGATGATATGCGAAGCATGAATGAGAAATCTGAAAAAATGTGGAAATTGGTCACTTTAAAATCAGCACAACGTTACGAGGTGGAGGTAAATGATGCCGTAATGACTTCCTTGTCATGATTAGCATCTTTGGATGTGTCGTTTACGTGCATCACCTATTCACGTCACGTGAAACCAAATTTAGTATATGTAGAGTTTGCGAAACGGCTGCTAGCACGCTATGCGCTTGGTATGTTGTCATGTTCTTATATGACACACGTGTCAGGATTATCATGTTTGCACCAGTAATATTTTTCGTCATCCATTGACTTCACGTAACACCAACTTTGGTATATGTGGAGCTAGAAAAGCGGCCGCGAGCGCATCATTAAAGGCCCAATATATAACGTAGCGACGCTACATTAGCAAAACGCGAGCCCTCTATAGTCTGACGCCAGGCGCGACTAGCGTCCGTCGGCGCTGCCCGATGACAACCAGCGCGAAATGCGACATGCTGCATTTCACGTCAATCATTACCCAGACAACACTGCGTCTCCCTCTTTTCGTGACGGAGGGACGCCGGACGGGCTAAAACGAGCATGCGTCAAAGCAACGCTGCGCGGCGGGCGCCTGTGAGTATATGGCAGGAGGAGGAGGAGAAAAACTTTATTAATCCCAAGAGGAAAAGGTGCGGTGGAGGAGTGTCAGAGGAGCCTACCCAGCGTAGGTCTCCGCTACCCTCTTGGCCCAATCCAACATCTGGTCCTGGACCTCGGGTGCCGAGCTGCACATAGCAGCCTCCCACTGCTCCTTACTATTAATGTGTAGAGAATTGGGTGGCAGGACAGGCGCTTGACGTCGGCATGACGCGACGAAATGACATCGGCATGACGCAAACGACGGAATGACTTCAGCATGACGCGACTAAATGAATGCCGGCGAGCACGCGCACCGCGTCACGTCGAAATGTATTGGCGCCTTCACTATGGCATGTTCTCACATGACACGCGTCTCATGATTATTATGTTTGCACCAGTTCATCCATTGGCATCACGTAATACCAAATTTGCCATATGTGAAGCTAGCGAAACGACCGCGAGCGCATCATCAGTGTGGCATGTAGTCTTGTTACATGATACGGATGTCGTGATTATCATGTTTGGATGTGTCATTTACCTATTTCGTCCATTCGCGTCGCGTAATACCGAGTTTGGTACATGTGAAGCTAGCGAAACGGCCCCGAGTGCATCATGAGCATAGCATGTAGTCACGTTGTTACATGACACGCATTTTACGGTTGTCATGTTTGCACCAGTATCATACCTTTGTCATCCTTTCACGCCCTGTAATACCAAAGTTGGTATAAGTGAAGCTAGCAAAACGGCCGACAGCGCATCATGAGCGTGGCATGTAGTCCTGTGGTTACATGGCACTCATCTCATGATTATCATGTTTGGACCAGTCACATACGTTCGTCATCCATTCACGTACTGTAATAGCAAATTTCGTATATGTGACGCTAGCGAAACGGCCATGAGCGCATCATGAGCATGGCATGTAGTCATGTTGTTACATGACAAGCATGTCATGATTTTCATGCCAGGGTCTGTCGCTTATGTTCGCCATACAATCATGCCATACCATACCAGTTTTTCAACATGCCATGTGAGTGTAACCACCACAATTGATTGATTGATATGTGGGGTTTAACGTCCCAAAACCACCATTTGATTATGAGAGACGCCGTAGTGGAGGGCTCCGGAAATTTCGACCACCTGGGGTTCTTTAACGTGCACCCAAATCTGGTGTAACCACCACAAGAGCTGCAGGACCATGAAATGTAAATCATGACATTCACGACATACATGCGTTGATTTTGCATGTTATGACTAGCCAAATACGTTCTTCTAGTCATGTTGTGACATACCAAGTTTGGTATTGATACCTATATCGAAACGGCCAGGAGAGCTAAAAGTCGTAGGCGGCTAGATAGATAGATAGATAGATAGATAGATAGATAGATAGATAGATAGATAGATAGATAGATAGATAGATGACAGATAGATAGATAGATAAGATAGATAGATAAGCTAAATAGATAGATAGATAGATAGATAGATAGATAGATAGATAGATAGATAGATAGATAGATAGATAGATAGATAGATAGATAGATAGATAGATAGATAGATAGATAGATACGCTCAAAGTCGCCGAAGCTCGCTAAGAAATGCTTCGCATTTAAAATTTAACCAGCCGATATTGTTGCTTTGAGAGCTGGTTTTAGTATTGGTTGAGCAGGAGAGCATGAGGAGAGGAAAAAGACGCTCCCCCGGTTTCACGTGACCCTGAAGCACAAGATGCACCTCCGCGTCAGAGCTCGAGTCTATTGCTCGAAATTGTTAGAGATATTGTACTGAGCTAAAAAGGCGCCTAAATTTGGTGGTTGGATTAGGCATTCTCACGAAATGCAATGTAGTGATTACGAGCCGCCACACCAGCAGGCGCTTTCCTAACGGGCGGGAAAATTCGTTGAACATTTGTAAGATCAGAAAAAAATCAGAAATATTGTTCATATACCTTAACCATATGAATGTGTTGTGCCGCCAGTACAAAACAAATAAAAAAAAGACCTCGCGGTCTCACTGTAATGCTTCGTTGAGGTATCTCGAGGTGGTGGAACAAACGGCCTCTCTAAGAAAGTACGGTGTATTTTACACGTAAGAAAAGCTTCCACTGTGCGAAAATTTAATTCCAAACATTCGCTTCAGTGGTCATGGAACGTGAAATTTAGTGGGCCTTTTTACGTGCTGATGAACGCTATAGAAGAAAAAAAAAACACTTCAAGCCGTCGTGTTCATGCCACCCAAAAACAACGTTCCAGGGAAGGGCTTAATCGTATAGTTTTCTACAACAAAATTCAACTCTTACGGATCACAAGGCACAACATGCAAAGATTTTCATTAGGTTAGTACTTACTCTTTTATACCACCATTTATTGGATTTCGACTATCATAGGTGCACTTTTATATAGGCTGCTATTTGAAAGAAGAAAGAACATCACCAACAACGCCCAGATGGAACTGCAACATGACGTGCAACAAAAGAAAAAAAAGGAAAAGATAAAAAACGCAGAGGCCATATGAGTCACCGTCACCGAGGACAGAGGAGACTTAAGTCCAAAGTTTTTTTAACCGCAAAGCACAAGCCCACGTTCTAAAGAAATATGATAAAAAATAGCACAAAAAAATGTGGCACAGGAGGCACAAAAATACAGGACAATCGCGTACTAAGTTAACATTTAATATTTATAGGGAAAACAGATTTATCTACAAAGCAGAACTACATGTTTATCGCCAACAAAAACAGAACCTTGGGTGTGCCTTAGACACCTTTTCTCTGTCTTTTTAAATGCAAGAGACAGTTTTTTTGGGGCGACGCTCCTTAGGTAGTGGGCTGTTTCCTCCTTCGTATGCAGTATGTAGCCACATTTAGTTTATGACTTGCTCGATAGATGGCGCTGTGTCTATATGTCCTTGGGAATAATATGAACAGATGGCGTAAGTGGTTTTAACAGCATACCCATGGAGTAAACAATGATGAGTGGGGTGAAGCATCCTTCCGCCCGTCCGTGTGTCCAACCACTCGTGCGTCCATCCGTTCGCCCATGCGTCCGTGCTTCTGTCCGCACGCCCGTGAGTCCGCCCATGCGTCCGTCTGTTTGTCTACCCGTGAATGTTGTCTGTCCATCCGTCCGTCAATTCGTGCGTTGATTCGTCCATCCGTCCATTCATTCGTGTTTCCGTTCGTCTGTCCATACACCCGCCGTCCGTCTGTCCATACTTGCTTCCGTTCGTCAGTCTCTCCATCACCCCATTCGTGCTTCCATCCGTCAGTCTGTCTGTCAGTCTGTGTTTCTGTTCATCTGTGCGTCCGTCCACCATGCTTCCATCCGTCTGTGCGTGAGTCCGTCCGTCCGGCCATGCGTGCTTCCGTCCGTCCGCGCGTCCGTCCATGCCACCGTTGGTTCGTCCATCCGTCAACACGGACGCACGGATGCATGGACACGCGGATGGACGGACGGTCACCCCCCTCATCATGATTCACTCTGTGGATGTGCTGTGATTTTTTTTTGGTTTTGTTCGCAGTGAGCATGTGGGTCTACCTCCTATATATATATATATATATATATATATATATATATATATATATATATATATATATATATATATATATATATATATATATATATATATATATATATATATATGTATATATATATATATATATATATATATATATATATATATATATATATATATATATGTTTCCTCAAATAAAAGTGCATTTGTCCGTATGCGCTTCTCCTGTAGTTTCCTTCGTCTTCTCCCGTGTTTTTCCCGCAGAAATTTTCATAATGATTTACCAACTCACCCGACCGTCTATCCTTCTAGAGAATACCTGGTTCACTGGGACTCGGCGCTGTCACAAGGCGAGTGCTTTCTCTCCTCGACTGGGAGCGTCGGCCCTTCTTCCGTCATCGCGCCGATCCATCACGCAAGCTCGCGAAGAGCGGGTGTTACTACATTCCACTAACTGCCGCCCCTCATCGTCAGCTCAGTCCACGTGGGGCATTTTCGGACCGGAATGGAAACAGCGCGTGCTTTATCGAGGCGGACGGCTCGGGGAGACGCACTGCCGGCTCGAGAAAAATGATGGCACCTCCGACGCCACCGTTTTTGGGAGGACCTTGCATTGTGCGAGGCATGAATGGATTATCTAGCTCTGGTCGTTGTTTATCTCATTATATTGCTTTCTTCCGCGCCTTCCATTGCTCGGAAAAAAGTTGGCAGATCCCACGTACAGTGGCAATCGATGATATGCGAAGCGCGAATGAGAAATGTTGATATGTCACTTCAAAATCAGCAAAACGTTACGAGTTGAAGATAAATGATGCCATGTATGACTTTCGTGTCATAATTATCATGTTTGAATGTGTCGTTTACCTTCGTCATCTATTCACGTCACGTGATACCAAATTTAGTAAATGTGAAGCTTGCGCAACGGCCGCGAGCACTCTATGAGCGTGGTATGTTATCATGTTCTTACATGACATGCGTGCCAGAATTATCATGCTTGCACCACTCATTTTTTTTATCATCTTTTGACGTCACGTAACACCAAATTTGGTATATGTGGAGCTAGCAAAACAGCCGCGAGTGGATCATGAAGGGCCCAATATACTCCAATGTAGCGTTGACGCGCGCGTACGCTTGGCACAGCGACGCTACGTTAGCATAACGCGAGTACTCTATAGTCTGAGGCCAGGCTCGACTGGCGCAACCAGCCGACGGACCGAAATGCAACATGTCGTCGCGCCGACGCGTTACCCAGACAACACTGCGTCTCCCTCTTTTCGGGACGGAGGGACGCCGGACGCGCTGAAACGCGCATCCGTCAAAGCAATGCAGCGCGGCGCGCACCTGCGAGTATATGGCAGGATAGGTGCCAGCCTTGGAAACGCCGGCGTGACGCCACAAAATGAACACCGGCGAGCAAGCGCACCATGTCACGTCGAAATGTATTGGCGCCTTGACTGTGGCATGTAGTCATGCTCTTACATGACACGCATCTCTTGATCATTATGTTTGGACCAGTCAGATACATTTATCATCCATTGACGTCACGTGATACCAAGTTTGACATATGTGAAGCTAGCGAAACGGCCGCTAGCGCATCACGAGTGTGGCATGTAGTCATGTTGTTACATGACACGCATGTCGTGATTATCGTGTTTGGATGCGTCATTTACCTGTGCCGCCCGTTCGCGTCATGTAATACCAAGTTTGGTACATGTGAAGCTAGCGAAACGGCTGCGAGCGCATCATGAGCGTAGCATGTAGTAATGTTGTTACATGACACACGTCTCATGTTTATCATGTTTGCACCAGTATCATACCTTCCGTCATTTATTCACGTTCCGTAATAAAACATTTGGTGCAAGTGAAGCTAGCTAAACGGACGCCAGCGCATCATGAGCGTGGCATGTAGTCATGTTGTTACATGACACGCATGTCATGCAATAGTATTTTTATGCACCCAAATGAAAATGTGTACATGGCTTTAAGTACCAAGAACATGCCAGGCGTGAATGAATGACTAACGCAAAGCTGTTTATTAATGCGTTTCTGTGATGACTCAACCAGAAAATCATCCATCCATCCCTCTGTCGAATATATGGTGATTTGCCAGCATAAATAAATAAATGAAACTAAATAAATTTTCTTGGCATTCGGAATCCCATGCTGAAAAAGCGAGTGTATTGTTCACTGGGCCATACATCAATTCTTTTTTCATTGCCATATTCATGAAAACATAAACATACAAATGCACCGCGCCCCAGCATTTGTGACGCTGATTACATTTGCTCATGCATGCTAAACTGCATGTGTCAATAAATGTAGGCCTTTGTTACATTGCAAGAGCCTGTGCATCTAAGCGGCACCTACATTTGGTTATCTGTTATTTTGCCTTCACAAACGGCACAGAAAAAATTGTTGTTGAAGTCACACTTTATTTCATAAGAAACAGAATGTACACTACATTGAACAACATGCACAAGAGCTTCAATTAGTGAAAGTTGCAAAAAGTTTTTTTTTTCAGCTGTCGAGAAGTCTTGCTCACAAAAATGAACACAAAAAATTAGCTGTTCCAACACGAGAGTAGCGAGAAATGTTTTTGTCGAGTAGTGGAAGGCTAAGTGGCGGGGGAAGGATGGGGGTTTAATTTTGTTCAAAAATTGCTTTCATTTCACAAAGCCTTAATATTTACAGCTCATTGCTACAAAACCTTCTTTTAGCGTTCATTCAACAAAACATACCAAATCACGATTTCACTGCTCTTATAAGAAAAAAAAAAGTGAGGAGCTTGAAGTACTCGCCAAAGCTGGAGTCTACCTGCTTGAGCAAAAGTGCAGGAAAAAACGTGAGACCAAGGCACTACCCAGTGAGGCGAATCAAAACTTTCTTTCTTTACTTTAGTTGTATACCAATATGCCCATGCGTGTATTGGAGGCCCCACAGGTGCGTTCACACCTTGCATGGTGTCCACTACAGAAGACATATTGCAAAATTGGTCGCGAAAAGTTGTTTTCTCTTCACTAAGACGCAATATTCACAGCTCGTGACTACAAGTACTTCTTCTATCACGTGCATTTATTAAAAAAGTACCAAATCAGGAGTTCATCACTGCTATAAAAAAAGTTAAGAACAACTTGACTTATCCGCCTAAGTACTAGTCTGCCATATTGAAAAAAAGAGTACAAAAAAAAACAACATGTGGGACCATGCCACGATATAATGCGGTGAATGAAATCCTTTTAGTCTACCTTAGTTACCAATATGTCAATGCATGTCATTGAGGTACCACAGCTGCTCCGAAAATTGCAGAAATTTGTCCACTGTACTGGACAGCATGCAACAAAGGGCTAGTGTACAAAGCAGCCCCTCGTCAGTTGCTTGGCACTCCACTATATCTCCGAGTTTTGTAAAACTTTTCAACTGGGCTGCAGAAGTATGCTCACACGATATGAAAATAACGGGGTTTTATGCTGCTACTAAGACATTTGGTGAAGCCTAATTGAAAAAAAATCTTGTAGTCTGTCTACTTTTGTTTTGCAACGCGGGTATAACGCATTCATACGATTCAGATATATTCGCATTGTCCAGACTGTACTGCACACCTATGCTTGCTTAGCATAAATATATCTGGACCACATGGATGCTTTATACCTGCCGTGCGAAATAGATCACCGCTAAACAAACCAGATGAACGTGATGAAAGAACAGTAAGGATAGAAAAAAATATCGCATGATCACACGAAAAGAACATGTAGGAGCAGATTAGAGCAGACAATCCAAGAAGTAACACAAGAGAAACGGGCGACTCAATTGTTCACAGTTGGTAGAGCCTTCATTTGTGGTGGAACTGACTGATTTGTTATTGATCATGAATGAATAAGAAGCTCGATTCTTTTTTTTTTTGATCTTAATGAAACACACCATCAGTGGCCTGCTTGTGAAGTTTTAATGCGGGTTTTGGTGGACATGCTTCGACAGAATAATACAGCCACGAGCTGAAAGGAAGGGCCAATTAAGAAGAGCCTCTGCGCGGGCTTACGAGCTGAGCCGGCCCACCGCAGTTTCACGCATAAATCACTCCATTGCGCCAAGGCTTGCCAGTATACGCACCCTGCGACAGCGGCTGGTAGTCCGCACCCGCTGTGGCCGATCCGTCTCGGCTGTAGACGCGCACCACCGACGTGGTGCTGCAGTCGCCCAGCCGCACCACGGATATGGCCAGATTCACAACATCGTCCGGGTTTCGGGGTTCCTTCACAGTCGTCCGCGTCTGCCGGAACTGAATCACGGGCTCTGGTGGGGAGTGAAGGTGCGAAGAAAACTCGTTACACGAAAATCCTGTTTCAGAAGAGAAGGCATTCGTCAGAGCCTATAGATAACGCATTAAATGTCCCGCGCAGCCTCTAATCCTTCCGCAACCATTGTTAACAGGCTAGTTGATGATGCATAATTACGCGAGAAAAACAACACGGGACGGTATGCCGACTTTGGGGAACAGTTGATTTTGATTCAGTTTGGATATTTATGAGAAACGCTTCGATATAAAGGGATATCACCGAAAAGAACAAAGGAAATACTGAAAGAACGCACTGAAATAGTCCGACATCACGTGTAATCTACCGCGTCATCCACTTCGAGATCAAACGTTAACTTCCTACCAAGGATAATAGCGGTTGTTGTTTTTTTTTGGTTAGCAAAATAAAAGCAGCCCTAACACGTAACAAGCCCGCCTTGCCACTTTGCCGAGGTTCAATTACTTCGCGCGTATCCGGGCATGTGCGGATTGCAGCCAAGGGAGCGAGCATCAGACGAGTTCCGTTGTTATGTTGCTCTTTGAGCCTTTCGTTTAGGCACCTGCCCGCATGGCTCACGTCTCCCGCAGGTAAGCGGAATGGAGTATGACTGAACTATGGCTCGCTTTACCAATTTCGATTGAGCTGAATTGAAAAAGCAAGACGGTTTGTATCGCATGTGGATGAAATTCAGTGCAAACACATTGATTTTCCGTACTAGGCCAAAGAATTCCCTACTTCGGAAATGTTTCGCTGCATACGTTGACGACATTCCCAGCATAATTCTCTGAAAAACAGCATTAATTTCCGCCTCATTCACGCACACACTTACTATAATTTCACGTATCCTCAGGTACTGACGACTTTTGATATCATGAGTAGCCCCTGCACTGCCGCACAACAAAAGCATGACTTTAATAATTCCAATTCTGTTAGTAGACTGCTCATTGTGGGCTTCAAGTCTAACATCTACTAAACATCGCTGCCAGTAAATATTAGAAAATATTAGACACAAATGTCAAAGGCTAGTCTAGCGTGGTGCATACGCCATAAGTGATTACAGCAGATGGAGGCGCACTGTGACCTCTAATTATCGGTCGTCATAGGAGAATTTAACCATTCGGTAAACTCCCTGCAATACCACGAAGATTTCCTTTTCCATTTGTGTCAAAATGACAGTCAAAAATTCCCTACACGGAACATCAATGTGCAAACATGATGCTCAGTGAACGCATGCTCAGCGAGTAAACCTAGATTAGAAAATATGTTATGAATTGTGGACTGGCGCTTATTGCGCAGCCACCACAACTTTATATGCGATTTACTTAACTGACAAAATATGCGACATATTTTTTTGCATATTCATCTTACACTTCCTCGAACAAATTTCACGCGGTTTCAGCATTCATGACGACACACACACACACACACACACACACACACACACACACACACACACACACACACACACACACACACACACACACACACACACACACACACACACACACACGCACACACACACACACACACACACACACAAACGCACACGCACACACACACACACACACACACACACAAACGCACACGCACACACACAACACACACACAACACACACACGCACACGCACACGAATGCACTCGCACACGCCCACACACGCACACACGCACACACACACACACGCACACGCTCACACACAACACACACACGCACACACACAGACAACACACACACGCAGACGCACACATACGCACACGCACACACACACACACGCACGCACGCACGCACACACACACATACACGCTCACACACAAACACACACACTCATGCTCACTCATTATCGAGCCTCCTTTGTCACCTACTTTCGAAACTTATGCGCTCATTGATAACGCCAACTATTCCAGTAACAGTGATAATCTTTCATAGTAATTGCTAGAGGTATGGAGCACGGACACATTTGTGTGTGTCCGTGCAGTATGTTTGTTCTTGAAGCTTAGCAGTATCTGGGCGGAAACCACTGCCTCGGCTTTTCAATTTCATTGAATATATCTGCATAGGTGCTGAGGTGAAGCTCGTTGGTATGGATCCATGAGAATAGACAGCGCTTAATGAAACATACGCATAGGGCAAGAACAAGGATTAGCGTCCATCGTTGTTTTTCCCGTATGTGTGTTTCATTAAATACTCAACTTGTCTGTAAGTTATTCCACAAGACACGCAGCTGTGCGCAAGAAAATTGGAATTTCAAGTTTCATAGACCCACATGCACTATGTGGGGAAGAATACAGAATGTTATTTATTACTTCTTGATTATAAGGCAAGCTGCAAGCACTGTCTTCCGCATGGTTATTAGTGAAAAAAAGTGTAAACGGAGACGGACAGCACAAGCGAAGAAGCGCACAGGACGAGCGCTGAATAACATCTGAACGTTTTATTGCTTCAACGCAATATAAAGGAAAACCCGGTAACGCTAAGCAAAGAATTATTTCACATGGGACAAGTGAGTTCACGTGATTGAATGGCACGATTTGTAATATTTCCATTGAACGTCTCCCGACGAAGGCTTGAAATTTCACGCGCCATTATTTCCCTGCCAATTTTTCGTTTACATTTTGGTAAAGCAATAAAACCAATAAAAACCTCCAGTTGGTTGGTCGAATCTTGCCCTGTCTGTTTCTTCGCTTGTGCTATGCTCCATTCACGCAGTTTCTATTAAAAATGAGAGACCAACTAGCCCGACTAACTGCCCTTCTGGACAGATGATTACTGTATAGCATGTTCCCGCCGTTTGTATATGGCAGGGTCGCACTCCAGAATCCCAGGATACAGCAGAAAGTGAACTCACGGTCGGACTCGTCTCGGATGCGTATCTTGGCGACGTTGGGCTCTCCGAGCATCGCCATGCCTGCTGTGTCACTGCGCTGAGAGCCAAGCACCAGGCGCAGCTCTTCAAGTCCCTCGTTCACATGGTCGTCTCTGATGTGGAGCACGCACATCTTGCGACGCTCGCCTGATGAGAGTGTCGTATCAATTCATTCACACACACTTACATAATTCCGTTTGGAAAGATACAAATAGACGGATGTATAAAAGCTGTCAGCAGTGGGGACTATAGGACTCCACGCTAAGGGAAATGCAGCAGGAACAGGAAAAGCAAAATTACGTTTACCAAAGAGACTGCAAAATGATTGATGATTGATTTGTGGGCTTGAACGTCCCAAAACCATCATATAATTATGAGAGACGCCGTAATGGAGGGCTCCAGAAATTTCGACCACCTGGGGTTCTTTAACGTGCACCCAAATCTGAGCGCACGGGCCAACAACATTTACGCCTCCATTGGAAATGCAGCCGCCACAGCCGGGATCTGAACCCGGGTCAGCAACCGAATACCTTAGCCACTAGACCACAGCCGGGATCTGCGGGTCAGCAACCGAATACTTTAGCCACTAGACCACCGCGGCGGGGTGGAGACAGACTGCAAAAAGCAAAAAAAAAAAAAAACTGCGTGACAAACCGCAGGGCACGCGGAAAGAGGACGCTGCACACATAGTGCCGTCTGTGAAAAAATTTTTATTGTGAAAACAATGCGCCGCCTACATATACCCAAAATAACCACGCCCTTTGTTCAGCGACACGGGACATCGCACAGAGAGACCACCAAAAAGTCAACTAATTACGTAAACCATTTACGTATATACTCCAGCTCTTCGTGCAATGAGGCGACTGACGAGGTGCTCACACAGATTTCACTTAACTACGCAATCTGATATGCTTCGCGTGTGTCTTGCGAGTTTTCGAGCTTTTTCGAAGATTTACAACCAACACCCCCAGCTCTCAACACTTACTTCCGATTAGTGCTGTACGGCATCGAGTTAAAACATGTACCAGCCTTATCCACGACCATCGTTTTATTTTTTTTTTAGGCTGCAAGCCTCGCCCATGCACGAAACAGGCGGCTTAACATTCCGATGCTTTCTAATGTGTCAGATTGTGCTACGGGCGGCAATGCTTTATTGTTCCTGTTGAATCCTCCCTTACTTCTAGGTTTATGCGAAAGCCCCGCAGCGTTGGTCTAGTGGCTGAGGTACTGGGATGCTGACCCGAAAGTCGCGGGATTGAATCCCAGCTATGGCGGGTACATTTCCGATGGAGGCGGAAATTCTATAAGCCCACGTGCTCAGATTTGGGTGCACGTTAAAGAACCCCAGGTGGTGGAAATTTCCGGAGCCCTCCACTACGGCGTCTGTCATAATCATATGGTGCTTTCGGGACGTTAAATTCACATGTCAATCAATTAGGTTTGCGAAAAGCGGCACCAATCTCCTCCTCACAACTTTCTTACTTGTCGACCAGTTCGCGCAGTCGCTGCTATCGTTCTCCTTGCGCTGGCATGACGGCCCCTGCTACAGCTTGACACAAACGTGCACCTAGTCTGCATGTTCCGGACACAGACGAGAGACCGCGTGTTCTTTGTTTTCGTATAGCTTATGCACATTGTTATTTTCCTATTAAACAGCCACGATCCTGTGCATTAAAAATGACGTAAAAGCTCCGACAGACTAAATGAAAATATGGGGCTGAAATGGGGCCCCCTTTGTGAAGGAGGGGCATTCCGCGTTCCCCCTCATGCGTCGGCCTTTGTTTACGTCAGCGTTACGAGCTTTCCCTTGTAATTTACTGAACATTAACCAGTGATACGTAATTCCGTAACTGTGCAAACAGCCAAGGTATAGGCATGGAATTGTGAGTGATTTTACCATGGTAGTCCTTTTTGCCCTTTTGACGAACAGCTGCGCAGCGTTATGCGACAATGCACAATAGTTAAAATAACCCATGCGTTGTGATAATGCGTAGAACTATTTCAACTTTGGTTGTCCACCCTTTCACTTAGTTTATGCATTATGTATACCGTATGCACTTGTTTGACCATTGTGAAGCTGCTCAGTGCATGAGGCGGCCAGGTTAGCTCTTCGATGCAGCTTTTCTGTCTGACCATCCTCACAACGCTGTCGTAAATAAACTCAACTCGAATTCAAACAAGTAAAAACCCTGCTCACCGGACTCAAAGGCGATGAGGGACTGGTCGTTGTTGGGCCTTTCCTCGAAGTCCAGGTCGACCGTTGCCGACCCCTGGCGCGTGTAACAGCGCACTGACGACTGCTGACTGGTGTCGCCCGTGCGAGCCACGGGCACCGAGAGGGAGCCGGCCTCTTCGTCCACCACGTACTCTTCTTCTAGGAAGAACATCTTCGGCACTGCACCATCGCCATGCAAGATGTTGCTGTTTTCCACGTCGAAATAGACGTGCTGCGAAACGCTACCAACTCTTTGTCATAAATGCAGACGCAATCACTACACAGAATCAAGTGAAAGCTTTAAACGTCTCGTTACATGCGGCTCCTTGAGCAAAACATGGCGGGCAAATAAAGTGGAACGAAAACCTACACGACCTACGTCTGCAATGACGTCAAATGTCTTCGAAAATTGTGATGTCAGCAGTTACCAAGGTGGGCCATTTTCTCAGGTAGTGCAAGATGGCGTGAAGGGGAAAAAGGGCACCTACAGTGCAATCGACTGATATGTTCCGTAATCTTTTCGCACAGCAGCTTCTTGCACATTGCAGGAAATCTGCTGCTCCCTGATGGCTGCACAACTTAATGCATCGGCCAAGTGTGCAGCAGGCCTTCAAGTTGCCATGAGAGTTTTACTTTACAAGTTTAATTGACTGCTGGTCATGCTAGCACAAGTATCTACAAAATCAACCGGGAGTTAACCAAAGGTAGCGTAGATAATATCGTGCAAAATGTTTCTATGGGCTGGTTAAATGTTGCTTTGTACTTTTATTGTCCACGCAGCTCTGGCATTCTTATATGTGTGCCTTTTGCTGTTTCTTGTACGCGAGACCACATACTATCCTACCTACACATTCGCTCGCCATATTCTATCCTGAGTGTTTAACGTGGTCACATAACAATGGCAAATGAACTGTATTTCCGTATACAGCGAGTAAGGGACTTCTATTGAAATTACGAAAAGGCTCACTCAATCTATTTATGCACCTCGATGCCAAAAAAAAAAAAAACCTAAGTTAGAGTGTAGAACAAAACGGGTCCTTTAAACAGGTATGCAGAGTATTGGCCTCACAGCCATCGATATTTCTGTTCTTTATATATAGTGATATGGCTGCTACAGCCAATTTTTGTAATAAGAATGAAAAGAAAGGTGTACCGGTAGTTACCACCCTATCGCTTTAATTTCAACTTCCTACATTCAGGAGTCATCTTTCTTGCTGTGTATAGTACACCTGCATATATAACTATTATTGCAAAATTATAAATATTCTCATCCTTCTTCCTCACACTCATAATCTTGTTATTCCTGCAACTTTCCTAAGTAAGACGTACGTTGGGCCTGATGGCTGAGAGATACGTATTAGAGAGCAAGTAACAAAAGCAAGCAACACGAAATGATGACAAGACATAATACAAAGTCAGCAGCTTGGCTTTACGTTTCTCATATACATAACCTTCACCTTCTGCAACATCCCATCACTGTATTACTAATGTCATCTTTTTTTTTTTCATTAAATAAGCTTCACCAATTTTCCCTAAGTGTTATGCGATGGCGATTTATAAAAGGTATTAAAGTGACTAGCACCCTGGCATAGCAGCGCACTCTTACCGTCGGACAGCGTGTCATTGATGGAGACGACGGCGGTTCCCGGCGTGCCGACCGTCGCGTTGACGGGCGAGCGCAGCACTAGCTGGAAGGTCTCGATGAACTCTAGGTCGGGCTCGCCGTAGTCGTCGAGAAGCACCACCTCCACTGTCTGCGACGTGGAGCCGCTGGGGAACCGCACCAGCTTCCCCACGGCAATGTAGTCGCTGCCGGCTGCCGGAGGGGAACAGGTCGGTCACTGGCACACTTGAGACAAATCTCCTCATTTTGCTTAAAGAGCGAGGAGATGGTACAACTTGTACTGAAGGTACAACTGCACAATGTTCAGGCATGCTTGAATTTGCAGCACCCTTACGACGATAACGCTGCTGCTACCACTGCTGGTTCTGTTTCGTTATATTTCTGAGGACAATTCGACTTTCAAGCGCATGATAGTAGGCTACTCTTAAATTCCGCAGCACTGGCTTTCTTGAGTGAATAAATGAAGGTAACGAGCTCGAATAGCTGAAATGTTCCCTTTTAATGCCATGAAAGAAATTGCCGAACGAGAAAATTCAAGGGCTCGCTTCATTACTTGACACAAGGTCAATGAAATCCAACAAACAATGAAGCCAAGGAAGGGGTAGGGGACGTTATTTCTACTCGTTTAACTGCATGGTAGTTATTGTGATTTAGATGTGAAGAAAGCAAAGTGTCTGAAAACACAAACTGCCTCCAGCACCGTGGAACCCGCAGTCTTCGAATACACGGCTGATGATTTAACAATTGCGCAGCGGCGACAGTCGTCCTCCTGTCTTCTTTATCGCGTATATATGTGCATGAAGTCTAGTCTGCGCCTCTTGTAGCCGTGGCATGCCCTCATGCAGCTCCCAGGTTTCTTCACGTTCATATCACAATAACTACAAAACCGCTGTAGGAACGTCCCCCAAATCTTGTTTGGCTTCATGGTCTGTCGCGTTTGATCACGAGTGCGGAATTCTCACCTTGCGCACTCGGTGGAGACATCTGCTTCGAGCGCACCATCACCGACGAAGTAATTCTCAGGTCTGAGCCATCTCGAAGCACGGTCACCTCGAAGCTCCCCGCACTCTCGTCCACCTCATAGTTTGGCTTCTCGAAGTAGAAGTACGGGGCTACGTTGGAGAGAAACGGGACAGAAGATAGGAACATTGCGACCACCGCATGAATTCGAAAGTATACAGTGTGCACGCATCCCGATGAGTAACTTCTGTTGTTATGGGGTAGGAAAACAACACAGGGCGGATTCCTGCACGTGCTTGCGTGCCACGTCCAGAAGCGACGTTGGCCGAACAGCGCATGTAATACGAGTACGTGGTTTGATGTGTTGAAACACCCAGCACGCATTCGATGATAAACATTGCATGAATGAGTAAATTCGAAGCAAGAGGGAACTTTCTTAAGAAATCTGTTTTTCCGCCGTTGTTCAGTTGTTACTATACAGCGTTTGTGGTGTCTCTCTTGTGTCCGTGTTTGCACGCTGACTCGTTTAACATGAATAATTCCAAACTAGCTCAGTTATATGTTATTACGCACCCACTAAGTCCCGCATTTAGTACGCAGTAAGTTGCTTACTTCGATAACTTGGCGTGTATATTGCCACTTCTGGAAGCAAAAAGTGACAATATCCAAGGCTCACGAATCTCGGTAGACACCGCGTTCTTCTAATGATCCAAGCTGGGTTTCTCAGACGCACCTGTTTCCGCCAAGCATACAATGAAGTGCGGGGGAGTGTCAAGCTGGCCACAGGGAAGCGGTTGAAGACTTACACGGTAAAAAAAAAATGGTTTCCGATGTGAGCGCGCAAGACAAAACTTTGATGAATGCCGACTTCCCACATACACAATTCTCTTTAAAGGTGCACGTCAACTCTCGTTTGCTGATAATCATATATTTTGTTCGGAGAGTCATGGGAGCCGCGACTCCCCTAATAATTTGTCGACGATAGCTCGTCGACGGTATATTTAGCAAACGTGCACATGTATAACATCTTGAATTTTCTTTGCTTTCTTTCGAAAATAGTATGCATGTTGAGCTTGTAAAATTCTTAAGATTATTCATCACTTTGGAGCCACGAGGAAGAGCAGGTTCGCAAAGACTACACACGAAGAACAAGTCCTTGCGTCCGTTAATCAGTCGTAATCGCCATCTTTATCATCCTTATCACTGTCATCATCATCCTAGCTATACCACCGGTGGAGCAATGTCTCGTTTCACCAGCTTGCAAACCGTGTATTAAATTTGGTTCAAAAGGAACGTTTTGTCGATCATATGTTGGCGCTTTGCATCCTACATGGATGCTTCCACCTGAAAGTATGCATGCTTTACTATAGGAGATATGACGCGCCATAAAGCAGAGCTGCATCAATTTTTCTTTGTAGCTGTTGATTCGAACAGAAAAATTGAGACAGCTTTGTCCTAAAATGGTTCCGAACCCGAGGAGAGTGCGGAGCCTTTGTTTTCTTTTCGGCTTTCAGCTTTTTCTTTCCTCGAGCCTTCTTCTTTTTCCTGTTCTCTTTTCCAGTTTTCTCTAATTTTTCTTCTTTCTATGTTACTTCTTATCCTTCCTTTTTCTTCTCTCCTTTTGTATTTCTCATTTGCATCCCCTTTAAATTTTTATACGTGGCCTTTGTTGCCATGCTTCTCCAGCCATATAGTAGGCATGTCCGTACGTTATATCATCGATAAGCTTGTAGAACAAGAGGAAGGACGCATCTTTTTGGTGTGAGTGCACCTGAATCAGCAACAGCTGGCTATTTCATATATGTCCTTGCCTGCGTTACGCCAAGCGATGACGACAACACACGACAGCTTGGCTTAGAGTAGTCCACACCTAATATAAAGCTCCAAACACACGCGTGCACCGTCACTTACACAAACACACACAAACACACACGCACGCGCGCACAAACACACAAACCATCTCGAGGGTCTGGAGCGATGGTGATGACCGCAGAGCCGTTCTTTCCGACCCGTCCATTCTGGGGCGAAATCAAGCTCACGGTGAAGTTTTCGGCCTCTTCGTAGAGAGAGTCGTCGATGATGGCCACGCGGCACGTCTTCACCGCTTCGTCGGTACGGAAGCGCACGAGGCTGCCTGGACTCATCGGTCTGGCCACGTAGTCCGAGTAGGATTCCAGTGGCGATGGCTGAGTGCCCGAGGCCGTACCTGTCAGGGTGAGAAAAGGTGAAGCGGCACTATTCTGTTTCCTTGCTGATCCCTTCAGAACTGATCAACAGTAACATCAAAAAGACAGCCGCAAACAAAAAGCGGCAATATCAAGACAGCTAAACAATACTCTGTACAGGAAGGACCATAATGTATAAAAAATATGCAGAAAAACAGCATTAGGAACTTAATAGACACAGTGAACGTGGCAGGTAGAGGGCTTCCATTCCGAACTGTACAACTGAAATACGGGTAACTCTGCTGTGAGACAGAATGAAATGTGTCCCAAAACTTCATAACAGCCAATTTGGTCAAGGATGGCGTTTTAAACACAGTATGTCTTAAAACATGAAGCTGCCGGCAAGTTAAAAAAAAAAACGCCCGCATTTTCTATTACTAGATATGAAGAGAAACGCAGTCTATTTTATTAACTATATACTGACCATGCCATGTGTGTGGCGTCACGTGAAATGAGCTGTATAATGTGTTGTAAGGGTACGCAATGAACAAGAGTTGGAACTTAGCGGTCGCACTGTCGTCTGTTTTTTTCCCCCTTCTTTACTGCACAGCATTTTCACGCTCACAACGGAGCTACGCTAAAACAATATCATTTTAGCAAAGTATGACTCAACTTACAAACGGCAACTCACCACGATCACTAAAGCGTAAAGGATATAACCTTGTTGGAGCGAGCCTTACATGCATCGTGTAATAACATCCATGCTCTCGCATGCTTCTTTCTCTCTTTTTTGTCTGGTGGTTTTAAGAACACATTCTTTTACTGCTTACCTGGATGTGTGACGCAGAGTACGCTGGTGTCCATGCTAACGTCGCCGTGCCTGTGTATCGTGAGCAGCACTTCCCCGCTGTCCTCATACACAGTTACGTTAGTCTCGGCAAAAGACATCGTCGGTTCTGTAATGAAAAAAAAAAAAGCATCGCTGAAGACAAGATTTCAGCTTTGAAAGTTTTGATTTGTGTTGAGTTTCCAAGTTGCTCGTCATGCTGGTTATGCGTAGTAACTATCTGTAAAAGTGCGTGGAACCGAAAACAACGAACGCCGACCAAAAGAGGTATTGTCATGGCTCTGCGTGCAAAGATTTCACGGCTTAAAGCGCATGGCAAATCAGCGCAACTCCACTCGTACTAAATAGATTTGAAGAATTCGTATGGTAATCGATTTGGTAGGCAAAGAACTTCTTTATTGAAGCCATTCGATGATTACTTGGAAGAGTGTTGCAGGGCCCCTTTAGCAGGTACTCTTGCCCATATGTTTGCCGCGCTTTTCTGTCTGTGTAGCATATTTTTCTTGGAATATGACAGAATATTGATGGTGTGGCAGTCACAGGAAGACGACAAGACATAACACACTCCCTAAGACAGTCAGCCGACCAAAATCAGTGTCGTGTCTCTCCAGTGCCTTTAGGGAACAATTTGCAACTGTCTGCAACGCGTTGGTAAACTTTTCGATGATGCATGAAAATCTCGGTTGCATAAATATTTGTTTGTGTTCAAGAACTGCGACTACGCGCATAAGTGTTCGTTAATGTGCCATTTATACAGTTGTACGATGATCCACTCATAGGCCTGCTCAGGGTTCCTGGAACTTCAGAAGGGGGGGGGGGGGGGCGAAGGTTCGTCGCAGTGCCCCTCCCTATTAGGTCAATAGATGAAGGAGACATTGCGCACCTCCCCTCCCCGCGCGCACGCCTATGGGTTCACTATTTACGAGAGCAGCAATCATGCAAGAGAAAAGAAGTAGGCTGAAACCCACATACACTAACCTCGCCTTAGTTGCGTCAGAAGAACGCAATAAGCGAGCTGACAGTGTCACTTTGCTCTCGCCTGTAAAGAGCCGGCCACTGTCTGCCGTTAGAAGAAAAGCGCCAACTTTTCCTATTCACGAAGAGAATAAATATCTATATGCCGTTATTAATGGTACGGTCTACGTGCTTGCTTAAGCAAAATGGAATTATGTGCAGTTACTGCCTATCTCCAGGAGAACTTATAAGCTATGCATAAACTGAAAATGGATGCACGCTCTCCTAGAAAATAATAATCACGCTATATTGCTTGCAGGTGAAGGGGATGCAGAAATTAGGATGACTTTTTTTTTTAATTGCTGCGCACCATCCTCTGCATCGTGCAGGGAAACCAAGGCCTTGTCCGGAGACTCGGTGGCGGCCTTCAGTGCCTGTCCCAGCACGACGAGGAACTCCTCGTGGCGCTCGAAGGACGCGTCGTCCAGCAGACGCAGTCGCCACTCGGCCTCGGTCTGGCCCGGGCTGAACTGCACTTGGCGTGCATAGGACGCGCTGAAGTCAAGGCCTTGGCGGGCACTCAGGTTTCGCGCCGAGATTCCTGCGATGAAGTGAGAAAAAAACAACACATCAGCTTAATGAAATCGAGGTTCTTATGCAAGCCCGCCTGCAAGGGAAATAGTATGAAAGAATTGAAAGAATGGCACCAACCATGACCATGAAAAAGACGTTTAAGCTGCCATGGCTGCAGGATGCTGTTGAATAAGGTGAACAAAGCTCCCGTTAGGGGAGCTCAAACGTCTTTTAAATGCAGAGCATTTGTTGACCGCACGATGTCACGTGTCGGGCGTCGGCGGCGATGCCCACACGCTCACTGCGCATGCTCGCAGTTCGTGTATCGTGCCGCATGCTTGTGTCTTGTGCCAACTGTTTGCTCCTCCCCTCTTGCCTCGCAAGGCAGACTCAAACAGCGTCTGCTAGCAAAAACCGTCTGCTCGAGCTACACAAACGTTCACTGGCCACCCCGTACTTGTACATGCTCTGGATCGCACATCAGCGTCCCACCACTCACTGAAGGCAACACTTCTCCTTCATTCAGTAAACAAGAATAATAAAGACGAAATGACAATTAAGCATTCCCGAACCATACCCGATTACGCAGCATTCACGCGATACCTCCACCACTCTGCGACGCATCTACTCGAGTTCCCCCCGTGGGAGGAGTGGGGCGGCATTTTTTTCGTATTCCTTTTATTTGTAGGTGTTCTTCTTCCGATTATATCACACCAACTTGTATCAACAGAAAAGAAAGACGAAAGGCTGACATTCCATTTCCTTCGAAATCCATCGTGGTTTATTCCTCTGCTTGTCGATGGGGACAGTGCACTAAATTAAGAAGGTAAATCTGAACCAAAGGCCAATCGGTGCCACAAATACCGGCGGTAAAAAATCGCCAGCGAAATCGCTCGCACAAATTCGCACGAGGCTCGGTCATGGCACAGCTGGTGGGCGCCTAGCTGCTCAGGGCTTGCCCAAGCTTTTTACCCTCTTACCTGTTTCTTTTCCCTCCTATACATGGCCATCTTTCCATTTTATGGGCGATGCTTCTTAGGGTGTGGGTAGCTCCCGCCTCTGTAGTAGTAGTAGTCGTAGTAAGTAGTATTTAGCCACCTCTAGTTTATGAATTGCTCAGTAGGTGGCGTTGTGTGTGCAGCCCTTGCAAATAATATCATAAGATGGCGTTAGTGATTTTCATGTAGTTGACAGACAGACAGACAGACAGACAGACAGACAGACAGACAGACAGACAGACAGACAGACAGACAGATGCATCACCCAACTCTTCATCATTTACTCACTGGATATGCTGCGCATTTTCAGTCTCTTGTTTATGCATATCTCTCTAGGTTCATTCGTTTCTCTGAACATCTATTTTTTCTGTCTTTCGTCCCTCTAACCTTTTTTTTTCTTCTGTTTACGCCTTTTTTTTTTCATTTCTCTCTTTCTGTGCAGCAATTCTTTCGCCATCTATGTTTTCCATTTTGTTCCCATTCTTTTCAATTCTGTGTTTCTCCTTCTTTCGCTCTGCACTTATTCTCCCTCTTCCCTTTCTTCCTCACAATAATTTCCCCTTCCCACTTCCTGGCTCCACGATGCTATACACGGCTATGCTATGCTCGCGTAGATATCACCGGACTGCCCTTTCCTGTGCAAATTTTTGATACAAGATTATAGAACTGCCATGTGACATGGAACTACTGCATTTTCTAACATATTTTTTTCTTATTATGAGACTCCACTTGGCCATGTTTTATACTTTGTAGCTCGCGCATTCTTTCGAGGGAGGGGGAATCTTATGATGTCGAAAGCAGCGACACATAGTAGCAGCCGATGAGGAAGAATTGTAATAGAATTGACATGGCGTATGAGCCAAACCACGCCTCCCGCATAGCTATATATATATATATATATATATATATATATATATATATATATATATATATATATATATATATATATATATATATATATATATATATATATATATATATATATAATGTGGATGCAGCATTTCAATGGTGTCGCGTTGAGTGAAATGCACGTACTACTAACGAAAAAGAAGGTAGGACAAGTGGCACGCATCACGTCTACCGTCCTCATTTTCATTAGTTCATATGTGGGGTTTAATGTCCCAAAATTATCATATGATTATGAGTGACGCCGTATTGGAGGACTCCGGGAATTTAGACCACCTGGGGTTAGACCACCTGGGCCCGTGCACTCAAACCTAAGCACACAGACATATAGCATTTTCGCCTCCATCAAGAATGCAGCCACCGCAGACGGGAATTGATCCCGCGACCTGCAGGTCAGCAGCCGAGTACCTTATCCACTAGACCACCGCAGCGGGGCATCCCATTTTCGTTAGTCCTTCGCGCATTTCACTCAGCGCAACAGCATTAGAATGCCGCACCAACTAACCTTAATCAAAGCTTTGCTGCTCGTTCTTAAGGCGAAAGCCTCGAGCGTCCATCAGACGAGAATCACGGTGCCCAAAAGCCAGTGTTTCTTTAATGGACACCTGGTAAAAAACGAAGTACACTTACCAAATGAAAGCCTGAAACAAAACATGTTTTTTTTTCGAAGACCAGACAAAAAAAAAAAAAAACGAGTTCAAGCCGAAATCGATTCCACGTATTCTGCGTTGCAGACAATCATTATACCGCAGTACCATGCAGTGGCTTGTAAGTGCTTTTAGAAGAAATGTTACATACTGTCCTCATGTCGCCCCACCGCGGTGGTCTAGTGGCTAAGGTACTCGGCTGCAGACCCGCAGGTCGCGGGATCAAATCCTGCCTGCGGCGGCCGCATTTTCGATGAAGGCGAAAATGCTGTACGCCAGTGTGCTTAGATTTGGGCGCACGTTAAGGAACCTCAGGTGGTCGAAATTGCTGGAGCCCTCCACTACGTCGTCTCTCATAGCGATATGGTGCTTTCAGGACGTTAAACCCCATATATCAATCAATCAATCAATCAATCAATGTCCTTATGTCGGGTAAGCTACAGAAGACAGGTAAAGGGCCAGTAAACATCCTCAAGGTCCAGAAATTGTTATAAAGAGGAATATGTACACTTTTACTTCGTGAACATGCTGCCGCAAGAATTTGGCGAATACATGCTATATCGAGGAAGTTACGGGGGCTATAACATACGTTTTAGCTGGTTTCAAATTTTCGCGCGGCCGCCACCCTTCTGCCACACATGGAGGGGAAGGCGTAGTCCACGCAGCAACGCTTTTCCCCCATGTTGCTCATGTCGAGGGTAAAACGCGTGCGCGGAGGCGCTATGTGTAGCTGTAGTTGAGCAAGGAATGTATACGCGCGAATACTGCGAAGCCAAAGTTGTGTGACCACAGTGCCAAGAAAAAAAAAAGGAGGAGGGGGAGGGGGCAGTTTCGTAGCTCAGGGTGGGAACAAAAACTGACGCTGATTTCACTACTTTTTGTTGAGACCTGGTTTAGACCAATCAACGAACTGCGTGCTGCGTCAAGTCGCTGATCGCCGACTTTTCATGACTGCACGTGGAAAGAGCATTGGTAAGGCGTAGGAAAGAAGCGCGGGAATTGTTTTTCAAAATAGAGGCTCTGCGAGTATGTGGTTCTTAGGTGGTTCCTAAAGGGAAAAAAAAAAGAAAACTCAGCCCCGTAACTGTCTGCATCAGGTGCGACCCCTCAACAGTAGCTCACAAGGGATGCGGGTAAGGAGGAATTAAAAGAATAGGATTAAAAGGCATATATATATATAGAGAGAGAGAGAGAAGAAGAGAGCGAGGCGCAGGAGAGCGAGCGACGGAAGTAAAGAGAAGATAGAAAAGATGAACACGGTCGCAGGAGTCCGAGGATGGGGTATACACCGCTCGACGAGAGCTCTTGTCGGCGTCAGGAGATGGCGTAGGGCTAATCCAGTCGGCCAGAGCTACGCTGTCGTCGTTGTCAGGGACCGGCATCAGGAGACGGCGTAGGATCAGCCCAGTCGGCCAGAGCTGCACTATCGTCGGAGATCGCGAGGGCACAACCAGTCGGCACGGAATTCAGCGAGCGACAGGCTCTGCGCGGCGCGCAGCGCTGTAATATTCAGAAAACGTGATCGCTGCGGTCTACTCTTCGAATTGCCGAGCTTGTTTGGAGGGTGTAAAAAAAAAGCAGGAGCCTGTTGATTGGCCCCTTAATAGATGCACCGCGGGAGATAACCGTACACATTCCCAACTGGTGTCACGTCGAGTGAATTGCGTAACAAGTGGATGGTTGAAAGATCTTAACGTTTTGCAATGAGCTATGCTTCCTACTTATCGCCATAATCAGGCCCAGCATGAAAAAGGTGTACTCACGTGACCTCTCAAACTTCGATTGGGCGCTGATAGCTACACCGAATGGTATTCACCTTCGAGTCGTCTTAGGCGACCATGTGAGTTAGATTTGTTGCATCTTCATTACGGCTTATGCGCATTACACGACGAAGGCGTGCATTAAAAAAATGCTGACCCGTTTGGTTACGATCTTTTCATACCTTAAGTGACACCGCAACAGCACAACATAAATACTGAGTAACTGTCCGGTATATAACGTTCGTAAACAGTAAGTGGCGTCCGTTCTTGCGCACCCAGACAAATGGCAGTTAAGAATATTGTTACATGTCGTCGACATCACGGCTGAAGGCGACGAAGGAAGTACTGAGGTTTTTAAGAAACGCGGACATGGACAAGCGGCTGTGACAGGGATGTGTGCACCACGCCAAAATGATGGACGTGACCGACTGTGTGCTGTGTTAAGTGCTATGTTTTTTCTATCAGTATACTCTATCCTGTTCCCATGTATATGGTAGCAAACCAGTCATCTTGTTCTGGTTAACCTCCCCGCCTTTCCTTCTCTATTTCTTCTCGATTCCGTTGGTTTCTACTGAAGGAATTACTTTAATACGCATTTTGCACACACACAGCTAACTGCAAGCTCCGAATCGTAAGAGTTGTGAGTTGAAGGAAAACAGTTTACACGCACCAACGAACGCCGTTTGCCCCAGGTAACCTCTCCTGCGGAGTACCACCACCAAGTGTGAGTCGGTCTCGTTGACGATGTACCGTTCATGGGCCAGCGAGATCCACGACCAACGAAGATCGAAGGTTTGCCCCCTCAATTCATTCTTCCCTGGAAAGAAAGTGAAGTAAATGTAAGTGCGGTCAATAGCCGCTCATTGTAAGTACAACATAGAAATGTGTTCGTAAACCGGATGAGACGCCTGACCTAAATGCTTTCAAGAGACATCGCAACAGCAAAACAAAACTTTTATGTACGGGCACCGGTGTGGCCTCATCATCGGCCTTAATAGTGTGAGAAATTTCACAAAATTTTCATAAACAAAAAAGTAAAAAAATCAGAAAATTTTTTTTGCACATTAGAATCGGATTTTGGGATGGTTCCACGCGTTAAGCGTACTTCTACCCGGACGACCCGCCCTTGGCACTCTTCCTCTTCCCCCGTAAAGCAACAAAAAGCACACTAGTATACGGACGTTCTGCGCAACAAATGCTGAGGCACTTTCACTTCTTGTAATTAACAGTGTAAACGCGAAAGGCAGTGACCCCATCGTGGGCGCTGCTGTTTAGTTTCTCGAGAAGCAGTAACGGGGAATATAAGTCTTAAGATGGCAAAAAGGAACGACGATTTCACGATGCGAAAACCAGATGATAAAAAAAAGTGCGATGCTAAGACAAAGCGCAGTGCTGTGATGTCTGAAGCATGGATTGCAGACAAATACATAAAAGAGTACACGCACACGCACACACAAGCACACACACCAATGAGGCGTTCGTATGTTGCAACACAATTCGCGCAGTTTGGACACTGCGTTTCTTCTAATGCGTCGTAAGGAAAACGCAGTCGTTCTAGCTATTTCAATGTCATTCTTTTGTGCACCAACGATCAAAACGGCCCCCTGCGCCGCTTTTATCAAGAACCTCGGTCAGGCTGAACGACACAAAATCAGTAGAGCCGAATGAATCCATGAAAGTCCAGACTGCTCATTCTACAGCGTCGTAACGAATGCGATGAGGTGAGCCGAAAACACTACATGCACGCCCATCGCGGCTACTCGAGGCGCACAGAAGCGGTGGCCCCTCGAGGATCCGGCTGCACCGGCGCCGTACCTGTCTCTCGCACCTGTAGAGAGCCCGTTCGATGTGGCAAGTAATTCACGCGGGCCTCTCGATCTGGCGTTTGAACGAATGCCTGTCGAACAGCCGCTGGTCAAGACTGGACGCACGCGGCCGCATACGGCGAGCTGCCACCGTTTCTCAACCAGGCCGGAAGCTCCAGGATGTAATATCGTCCGCTCGAAAGGGGGCGGCCCAGCGTAGCACCCATACGGCCACCTACCTCCGCGCCAGCACACCTGCGCCGAATCAAAGGAGGCCGCGCCGTCATTTGTCTCAAATGGTGACCTCCCGGCAATTAATTGATCGGTCTCCGTGGACCCCGCCTCGCGCTCACTGCACCATTTATTTGGGATATGTTTTGGTTTCGCAGACCCATTGGCTACGCAACAGTGGCTCTGCGAGGCCGCATATATCAACGCGGGTTCATTCACTTTCGGGAAGTAGTACACACTGCGAGGAAATTTTGAGGGCAGCCGACATTAAACGGGCCACGACACCCAACAATTTGTGGTTTCCAGCAAAAGCAGATGGTGTATTATGCCTACACAGTTACGAAAAGTGGGCCGTTTTTCTGGACAAAACAAGTCGTTGAAGTCACCGGCTGTAAACCTCGACCACCGCTGGCGATGTGATGTCATGTGCAGCAAGGAGCACAGTCATTGTCTTAACTCTAACAATGTTTTAGACACTGCAAATCGTTCGATTTCAGCGCCAAGTAGAAGAAGGCTCAAATATACTGTATATATCGATTTCACACAATGCTGACCACAAGCAAATATTGTTCACCGCAGTGCAGATGCTTGCGCAGATGTCGGGCTGAATGTTGCCTTCCTTTTCGGTTAAAGTGCTGACCCTGTTTGCCGTTTATGATGACGACAGCTTTCAGACAGACCGCACAAATTTCGGCGGCACATGCCCCTTTGTCGGGCGAACTGCCGCCTTCCGTGGCACATACTCGTTGATGACGATGATGCTCCGGGTGAACAAGGAACGGTTTCCTAATCAGCCTCGCCGTTGAAACGCTAGGCGTGGGTGGAGCCTGTATGCAGTGGAATTTCCATAACCTCTTGTAAACACTCTTGGAGCTGGTACATTTGCATGGAACACCCACTACGCCACTATTTTTTGTGACTGCGGAGAAGCAAGACATCCGCTACACGTCTATAAGGCATTACGTGCACGTTGTTGATACAATGGCTAATGGTGATGAATAACTAGGGCCTTTGCACTCAATGACCCAATTCTTACGCAATTCACATTGTGTGACAGTTGGTTATTGTTTTCCTCTAATAAAACTCCGTAATACACATGCTAACGCGATTACGCGACCGACATGAAGCCTGCATAAGGTCATAAGGTCCGTTTGTATATGATTCTTAAGCACCAGCGTGGCTCTGCAGCATACAATACTTGGCCACCACGCAGAAGGCCCGGGTTGAAATACTGTTCTATTAGAGATATTTTTTTTATTCCGAGTGACAGCGGTTACTTATAGCGGTGGCGTACAACTATAGGGCTCGAAAAGGAGCTGTTGTGATACCATGAACACACTCGCTGTGGAAATGCCCCACATAGGCCTGCTGATCGGCGCATTTTTATCACTAAATGGCACCTATGATGAGAATATCTGGTTCTGATCAGTGATAACTAATCGAACGTAACCTTCAAAAAGAAGAAATATCAGGGGACTCTTCAGCTTCGCCTTTAAGATTTGAACGTGATAGCAATATTCTGTCCCTATATAGTGCGTAATTCAACCCATTAGTGCGTAATTTTAACGCAATCACATCAAGGAGCTCGTTTCGCAGAAATTCCAGCGTCGGTGGGGGCATTGTTGGTTCTATAAGCGAAAAATCATCATCTTGGCCGTGACAGCAAAAATCGAGAAAGATGCAAATAAAACAAATATAAAAAATTTCGGGCCCGAGTAAAAATCGAACCCACACCGTTTGCGTGGCAAGAATGCATGGCGCTCTACTACACAGTCACGCTTCTGCTTGGAAATGCAGTGAAAATAGCTTTCATGTTGTATATAAACACATGAATCGCCATGTGTGCAAGCTTCATTGATTAATATGTGGGGTTTAACGTCCCAAAACCACGCTATGATTATGAGAGAGGCCGTAGTGGAGGGCTCCAGAAATTTCGACCACCTGGGTTTCTTTAACGTGCACCCAAATTTGAGCACACGGGCCTACAACAATTCCGCCTCCATCGCAAATGTAGCCGCCGAAGCCGGGATTCAGTCCCGCAACCTGCAGGTCAGCAGCCGAGTAACTTAGCCACTAGACCACCGCGGTGGGGCTGTGTGCAAGCTTCACAATACAAGTAATATCACACCAATTTCGCGTGATGCAAGCACGCGTTGCCATCGGGCGTCAGAACATGTGATTGTCATTTCGGCTTCGTGGTGTAAAGCCGACTACCCATTACAAAATGCACACATATTGTTGCGCGCATTCCCTTAAAATACCGCATACTGGTTGCATATATAGCAAGTTCGAAAACATTTCAGGTGCATGATCTAGTATACTCTAAAGCACGCTACCTGTTTACCAGATTACAGCGATATAAGAAAGCTTCCTCCGAATTTCCACTGTCGCGTTTAATTCTTAGATACGAAGCTTAAGGGTTCCCAAATTTTCATTGATGTTACTCGATATCTTTATATAGTGGATCACTGCAATGTGATCAATGAAAGTGGTTTGTGTCAGAGAAGCTTTAGCATATGACATGATCTAAACAACCGGTAATTATGCGCGTGAAACGTTTTTGAACTTGCTACGTACGTAGTTTTAAGGAGATATGCGATAACGTATGTGCCTCTGTAGTAGGTGGCTCTCTTTAAACGTCGAAGTCATGATGATAATCACAATATTATGACGCCCGATGGAAATGTGCGCTTGCACTCACTTTTTCTAAACACCCACCACGCAACATTATTGCCATATTACAAGTTTTCTTGAGAAACCTTGTTCGCAAGTTCCGTAGACTGTGACGCTGCCCCACGGCCACCAGCGTGATTTTTTCAAAGAGTATCGGAGTATCATCATACGGAACGTAGAAAGGGCAGAGGAAGTGGCTATCGCAATGACCATAGCCTGCACAAACACCTCAAGTGTAATCAGCGACTCGCAGACAGCCGTTCGAAACTACGCTAACGGCAGAATCTACCCCAAGGCATTGCGGATTCTTAGTACAGTGAAAATTCACGAGGCGGACAAATACGTGCACATCTTTTGGTTCCCTGTCCACACACCACTGGGTGACCAAGAGGACAGTCCGAATGAAGTGGTGCACAACGTGGCTCGAGGTCTTACGTGCCAAGTCGCGTCAGACAAAGCGGCCACCCAAACAGAATGGGATGATCGGCTCACTAAATTTAATGACATAACTCAACACTATCGACTGCAAAGGCGGTAGTACCCTCCGCCTCAACCCAAGCTAAGTCGGGCCCAGTCCGTTCAACGGTGGCAGCTACAAACACGCACATATATGAACCCCGTCATCATGCACCACACATCCCCACGTGTATAGTTCTAATCTATGCCAGTACTGTACCACCAGAGCCACTCTTGACCATACCCAATGGGAATGGCCAGCATTAGTCATAAATTCTGGGGTCACGGCTTTCAATGAAGACCTTCGGGCGCGTTGGCGGACTGTGCTGCTATCAAGAACTTTTGGGCGATCCAGCAGGCCAAGGAAGCTGCCGGGAGACACAGTCTCTCCGTTAGCGCCTAGGTGGGAGCCCAGCCCAGCAATCTGCTGGAAAATAATAAAGTTTACCCTCTCTCTCTCACTCTCAAAGATGATAGGGACGCTGAGCTGTGCGGACGTGCCTCCGCCTCGCTACGGCCTTTTGCACTTGTGTGATCTTTGATGTGCGAACTTTCATCCGGATTTTTGTTTCATCGAGTGCGTTTCGTCCACCAGATCACAACGAAGTGCGGGTTGTCGTCTACAAGTGAGGTTTCGACATTTTTTAGCTTTTTCAATTTTGCGCCACTGAAGCCTAATCTGACCTAGCTAGGAACGCCGGCCGTTCCGAGTGGCGTCGGCACGGCTACGCTTGCAATGACAGGGAGCGCTGCGACGCCACTTCAATCAACGCCGAGCGTCTGCAACCCACTAGAAGGGGGAAAAGAAGATGAAATGGAACCAATGGAAGGAGCTAAGTGGCAAGTGGTTCAATCTAAACCAGCCAAGAAGAGGCAAGCAGCAGAGAGCGGCTTGTCTAGACCCAATGCTTCAGGACGCTTTCAAGACAGCAGCAAGGTTGGCGTCCAAAGCAGCCGCTGGGCGGCTGCCTTAAATAAGAGAGTGATCGCGGCCTCGCGTATGCCAGACTTACCTTCTACGCATCGGAAGATCATCATCAGACCCCGAGATGGTCTGGATTTACGCAAAACCAGCTGCTGGGGCACCTACACCACCATCTTCATGGCAGCCGGGATTCAAGACCGGCCGGGATTCAAGACTGCGACGTGTGGCATCTTTGATCGTTTCGGATTTCTGCACGCGATACGCTTGTTTACTTGAAATGTTTGGGAAAATATTGGAGGGGGTTTAGGGGCCATATAAACACCTTCTGAAACCTACTGACACTCGAGTCGCTCAGAGATCGGCCATAGAGAGACTTGCTCACCAGGCACTCTCTCATCGTAGCGAAGATTTGACCATGCAAGATCTAGCAGAAATTCACCGCCCGCTAAGTACCACTTCATCCACGCCACCTACCGGTTACACAGAAAGTGATTCTGCCGAGCTAGAAAGTGACATATCGGAATGGGAAGGCAGGTCTGCACTTCAAACTCAACAGCACCAGGCGCCAGGCGCTGACCACGTCACGACCTCATGCTCGGGAACCTTGACGATGAATCGGCCACCTTCTTGACCAATTTTTGCAACAAACATTGAAAAAAAATGGCTTATATGTACATGAGTGGAAGCATGCCATGGTCATACCGATACCCAAACCTAGTAAAAATACACAATAGAAAACCTTAGAACAATCTCGCTCACATCGTGTACTTCTTCTTAGACCTTTACCTACCTTTTCAGGGATCATTTCATGCCCACATGTTTCGACGGGATTTGGATGGCGTAGGCTTCCCTTCCGAGGCGGCTTACCCCTGCGAAAGCCCAGTGTCAGGCCGGGGGACGCCTGTGCCCATTTGGTGAAACCGGTGGGTATCCGGCGGCACGTGGGTTCGAACCCATGACCTCCCGCATCCGAAGCGGACACTCTACCACGAGGCCATGGCTGCGGTCGTGGTAGAGTGTCCCCACTTGTCTCATCGTGTGTCGGCAAAATTTTCGAACATCTCATAAACGATAGGGTCCCTAAGTACATAGAGCGCAATGACCTCTTCCCATTTAGGATGACTGCCAGTTGGGCGTGTTGGTAAAGGTTCATGATGGAAGAAGTGCTACAAATACACACACTCAGAAATACACACTGAAGCGCATGTATGTGTCCTCGCTAAGTGTGTGTATTTGTAGCGATTGTTTCATCACGGACCTCTTGTCATCTAACATCGTTGGCTTTCACCCACATCTTTCAACGCAAGACGCCATGCTTCTCATCAAATCACAGGTCATTGACGCCTCTACCAGAGATACCCGAGTAATTCCGGCTCTGGATCTCAAAAAGGCATTCGATACCATACTCCACGATCACATCCTCGAAGCGATCTGCGAGCTGGGTCTCGGTAGGCATTTCTTAAATTTTGTAAGGCAGTTCTTTTTGGATAGAACCGCCACCATAAAGCTAGGGGAGACTAATCGGGCAAGTTTCGTCTGGGAAACACGGGCACTCCTCAAGGGGTAGTGATCTCACCCCTTCCTTTAAACATAGGTATGACGGCTCTAGCTAGGGATCTTTATAACAACAATGACATCGGCTCCGCCACCCATGCCGTTGACATCACCCTTTTTGTGCCGGGGTGGCTCGGTGGGCCACACCGAGAGTACGCTCCAAGAAGCTGTACGCACGGTCGAGAAACACATTTCTCGTATGAAACTCGCGCTATCAGACAAGTCCGGGCTCCTTGTTTACCGATCCCTTCGCATGGCGGCGACGTTCTAATAGATGGGTACCCAACCCGGAGATTGACATACACCTGTTCAGAAAGAGCGGCACGGGAATGCCAAGCAAAGACCCTATGCACATACTAGGCATGTTCATCTCTGAGAGCTGCAGGAATGCAGCTATATACTATACAGAAGCTGCACCAGCACACTGCTGCCACCGTTAGGCTTATTCAAAGAATCTCAAGTAGACGAGGAGGCATGAAGGAGGACAACCTCCTCCGGCTATTTCACGCCTTCTTTTTAAATCATATCAACTACGCTGCCTCTATGCACGCTTTGACTACTGCCGAAAAGAACAAACTAGAAGTTTCCATTCGACAGACTGTCAAAAAGGTTTAGGGCCACCCTTCTCGAACAAGTACCATGAAACTCGAAGCATTGGGTGTTCGTTAATCAAAGTGTAGCGCACTGCCCAGATTTCCATAATTTCGTGCACTGGAGCCGGCAAGGCAATTCTATCCAGAGCAGGTACCACCTCTCCTCTGACTAAAGAGAGAGCAGTTCCTCTTCTAGACATGTAAGGTCGACAATAATGGTTCATCCACTACCACGAAACATGCATCCGATACATAATATGGGCAGAAGAAGAGTGAGGGCTAAAAGCCTCCTCTCCTATTTAAATAGTAGAAGCGAAAACGTGCTCTTCGTAGACGTATCTCGGTCAGGACCGAATAGCGTTGTGGCCGCAGTGGTAGACATGAATGGCCGCACCGTTAGTGCAGCCTCAGTGAGGACCGAGTCCATCGAGGTAGCTCAACAGGTCGCTATCTCTATACCGCTGACGACTAGAGATCCGCCCCTATTTTTTCTGATTCTTTGACAACCGTCAGATCGTTTGACGCCAACCAAATCTATTTGGCTGCTTAAATCACGAAAAATATTATTTTCCAAACATTTTCCAGATGTTTGGAAAATAATATTTTCCAAACATCTGTCCTTGGAAAATACCAAGGACAGATGTTTTTCGTCAACTTTCTCCAATACGTACTCCTTCTTGTGGAGAAGGGCAAGTTCTGTTGAGCGGCATTCATAGCGGCATTTCCTATTGACAATTAATATGGACATTTTGTTAAGACGTACTTTATACAAAAAATGCCCCCACCTTTCCGAAGGGAATCGGTAGGCAATGCGAATCCATTGCATAGTGTCTGTAAGGCCGCGTTCACACTGAGCATTCCGGCCGCCGAAAGTGCACCGAATCCGGTTCGGCGGCAGCGAGATCCGCCGAAAGGGCCCTCTCCGCGCCGATCGCTCTCAGACCGATTTTTGCGGCGTCTGCCGCCGAATCGGTCACCGCGGACCAATAGGAGCGCTAGTCAAGGAATTTTGAAAAATGGCGGCCAAGCCCTACTCACTTGTTATGCCGCAGTGCACGTAACTGAATGTTGAAACCAACAGGAGTTTAACCTACTCTGTGCCTACTTTGCGTCCGTATTTCGTGAAAGAGGTGACCAAGCTTGCTGTTGGCGTGACCGAGCTTGTTGCGGTATTGCAGAGCAAAACGAACCCACCAACGTCGCTGGCGTCGGTGGTTTTTCTGCTCTTCGTGCGTTGCAAGACAGCCACTTGCCAGCAAAGTAAGCAGTACTGCCTTTTCTTGCTTCTTGCGTACGAGAATCGTCGAAGTATACACCACCGGATAGCGTAGTAGCGTTTGCGAGCCGCGACAACAACCGGGTGACAGCGCATCCATCCCGCGTTCACCCCGTAGTAGATGGCATATTCGGCGGCGCGGGGCGCGTCCAGTGTGAACGACACTGCGTTTCGGCGGCAGGGGTATTTCGGTCGCTGTAGAAAGCGGATGTTTCAGTGTGAACTAGGCTTAACAGCGCTTCGCACGTGGTAATCCAGCGTTAGAAGAATATAGTTTTCTTTATTTTTCTTACACCGTGCAGCCAATAGCACCATTCGCCACACGTGGCATTTTTCTGTCGCGAGAAACGCGGTATGTGTTTCCTGCTCTAGTAGCTAGCGTACACGGTTAAAGAATACTAAGAAGTGAACAAAACAAACCATGTTCTCGGCTCAGCGTTGGCGTTACACAGCGGCGTCTCGAGCACACATTTCCGGACGTTATTGAGAGGCGCCCAGACAACGAACGGTCGAGAGTGATGCGTGAGCGGACGGGAAAGTGTGGCGCAGGGAGGAGAGAGATAGAACGGCGAGAGAAGGATTGGCGAAGCACTGCACCTACCCTCTCCTACACTCACTCGCACCACATGCTTCAGTTCCTAGGGGCGAGCATAAGTGCGCGTGCCCGCAGCTGTTGCTATGGTAGAGGGAGTGAGAGTGGAGACTGAGAGGGGCACCGCGTTCGCCGCGGACAACGCTGGATACCTGACACAGCCCGACTAAAAAAAAGCATTTGCATTTAAAAATATATCGTCGTTTATATATTATTTACTCACGACCTATGAAAATATCGGCAATATTCACTCAGGTCTCTAATGAGAAATGTCGGTTTTATTTCATTTTTTGTATAACGCCACTTCACGAGCAATCTGCACTTTGGATGCGAAAACAACTGTTTAAATACAAAAGGTAAATGTATGTGACCGCACTAAATAATATTATCTATTACGTACTTGACAGGTCTTATCTGCAGGCCATCCACATCACAACTGCGACTGTTCTTAAGGCCCAAACAAACTGGTCGAACTTGATGTTCTGCCGTTGCTTCTAAAAAGTGTATTTACATTATCAGGATCTAGACTTGAAAATACCCGTGGTCTGGTGTCAAAGTCACGGTACACAAAGTCGTCGTTAAACATATTTGCCATGCGATCGCCACTGACAGTTTCCCCTGCATGTGAAATTTTCGTCACCGATTA
This sequence comes from Rhipicephalus microplus, assembly GCF_043290135.1. Taxonomy (NCBI): domain Eukaryota; kingdom Metazoa; phylum Arthropoda; class Arachnida; order Ixodida; family Ixodidae; genus Rhipicephalus; species Rhipicephalus microplus. Next base: position 291,450,440 of record NC_134701.1, read on the forward strand.
TTTTCCCTGGTTACATCCAATAAGCGAGTACAATTTCTTACACAACACATGTTTGTTCAAAACAGGGAGAAAAAAGAATAAAGTAATACATTTCTCTCATATTTATAACTACATTATTTCTAGGTTACATATTCAGTTCAGGTTACAACTTTTTCACGTTACATCCCATTCAAGAATTTTGGGCTGTTCTTTTCACTGATCTTATCGAAAGGAAGTCAGCACCTCAATACAGCCAATGAAACAACACTGTATATAGTGTGCAAACGTGTTTTCATCCATTTTCATGTTCGAGCTCGTAGTCTACGGGGGATTCATGGTTACCCGAATGAACCCCGGAGCTTCTCCCACTGATTATCACACACTGCTTGGATACGCTGTGATTTTTTCTGCCTGTTGGCGTCACGTAGCACGTTATCTCATTACAGCTGCCCAGTAATGTTACTACCTGAAAGAACGAAGATTGCCGTAACGAGACACTCGCTATGTATGAAGAGCAGAAATGAATGTTTTAAGGGCTCATATTTTTCTTTGATAAATGCAATATCAATGAGAACTAACAGACACCACTGCAAAAAAAGTATACGGGATGTTAGTACTGGTAACTGTAAAGCAAATGGAAAAAAGAAAAGCGGACGAAAACATAACTTGCCGGGGGTAAAGAGCACAACACAACTGCCAAACCGTGATACGATCACGTGCTACGTGACGCCAACAGGTAAAAAAAGAGTTCCACACTAGCCGTCATAGCTACTGGCAGCACAGAGCAACGCTTCATCTCCTAAATGCATGTATACACGCCATAAAGTGAACGAAAGGATAGCCACTGCGGTATTTTAGTCGGTAGAGCATCGGATGCGTTATTCCAAGGTCACCATTTCACAGGCTGATAGGACATGTGCTACATGTCCTGTCAGCCTTTAGGTTCACACCGAAGGTATAAGGTTTATTTTCGCTCTATAGGGACATCTGTTTCTTTACGGGTGCGAACCTTTTATTTGCTTCCTACTCCTCCTCCTCGTCTTTGCTTTCCTAGTCGTGGAGTTTCCTTACCCTCAGCAATGCTGCCTGATTCTGGTGCGCCTTTTCTAACGTCCAGTCGTCGCAAACGCTTGCGATTTCGGTGCGCTCGAGTGTAGGCAGGCTTCAAGGAAATAAGACCTGCTGCCGAGCCGTCCATGTATGATGATCACAGATTCTTCTGTCTATGACATCACCCAAACACAATGGGCCCCTTGTGTCCATTCGGTAAGTGTGCGAATTTTCAGGAAGGCGGAAATGCGCACCCGTTGTATTTACCGTGTCGGAAAGAGATCAGTCGAGATCAAACACGAACAACGCTACTAAAAGATTGAGATATCTTCTTTGAAACACCCATGAAAAATGTCGATTAATTCGTTAATCGAAAAAACCTCACATCGAAAGAAATTATTCGATGAAAGACTGAATCAACGTACAGTTAAAGGCTAGTCTATTAAAATTTTATTTGACCATTCCAGATAGCCGCCGTGGTACGTCAGTTGTTAAAACACCGGACGTGCTATTCGAAGGTCGATGGTTCAGTCCCTGTCCCCGGGAAATTATCGTTTCGTCCAGTTTTATTTCCTAACATTTGCATTATATTTAGCAGAGTTGGTCAGGGAACAAACCGGAGTTAGGGATGTCATAGTTGAAATCAAAAAGAAGAAATAGACATGGGCTGGGCACGTAGCACGTAGGCAGGATAACCACTGGTCATGAAGGGTAACTGACTGGATTCCCAGAGAAATCAAATCAAAGCAAATCATTTTATTTTCCCAGAAAGAAACAGGTTCTGGAGAGGTTCACTGGCTAAAAGCTGTTTATGGACAGCTTGACGAGGCCAGTGAACCCTATACAAGGCAGGTGGGACAATAACAAAAATGTGTATAAGAATAAAGACCATAAGCTAACATTACAATACCAAATACGGTGTAATAAAACATATATATACATTCCTACGAAACATCCTGATACCAGCATAGCACAGAAGATTACATGGACGCGAGCAAAAAAAAACAAAGAATAAAAAACAAAAGAAAAATCCAGTATCCATAACACCATTATTGCCAAAAAATAAAATAATAAAAATAAATAAATGATGAGAATATCAGGGAAGATATATACAAATTTACTCCTTGTGTATGTGCTGCATCATACAATATACATGACATGTCAGACAAACAAAATTATACAGATAGAATTGTATCATATAACCTATTCGGTACAGCATGGATGCACACACTGAAAGAAAATTGAAATTGTACTATCGTACAGACAGCACAATTTACAACGTGAAAAAGTTAGCCTTTATTTACAAAAATGGATCGTGGTTCTTTTAATTAGAAACTGTTTACGTGACTGTATTTATTGAGAATCATTGGTAAATTGTATTGCAATGTTTGAGATTTGTAATTATTGCGAAACCTCGGAACAAACCAAACATCACTGCTTCTTGTTCCTAACAAAACATTTTTTGCAGTTAGACATGCGGTATTTTTAATGAATTGTTTAAACGAAATGGAAGAGAAATAGTAGGATCGCAGAATGCGAAAGATATACATATATTCCACTCTAATAATACCGTAGTCCCGACACACAAGTTGTGTTGATGACAAATAATCTAAATTAGCGACATGTCTAATAATTTTTTTCTGCATGGTCTGAAGTTTCATTGTGTTCGTTTTTGTCGTGGTTGCCCACACCAAACTGCAGTAGTTTATGTGCGAAAGAAAAAGAGCATGGTATATTTGCAGTTTCACCTTTGCGGGTAAGATATATCTACAACGAGCTAGCACACCAACTACACTAGAAGCTTTTTTGCAGATGTAAACGACGTGTTGGTTCAAGCTGAGGTTTGATGAAAACGTGACGCCAAGAATTTTATGCGCATCCACAAAACGAATGTCTTCACCTGCGTAAGCTAACGCTTGTGTTGATGAAAATATTTTGTTTTTAGCTCGGAATACGATGGAATTTGTTTTCAGTGGATCAATTTTCAATACATTTTTGCTAGACCACAAGAAAAGCTTGTTCAATAGCTTATTACACTGGATAATTAGCTCATTTGCGTCAGGGCCTGAAAAAAGTAAGTTCGTGTCATCAGCATATATAACAAAGCTCACACTGGGATCAATATCCATGATGTCATTTATGTAAGCATTAAATAATAGCGGCCCCAGTACGCTTCCCTAGGGCACACCATTTAGAACAGGTATATATGATGACGTATGAGTGCTTAACTGAACGCATTGCTGTCTATTTTGCAAGTATGACTTTATCAACTGAAGTGACGTGCCATGAATTCCGTATGATTCTAGCTTAAGCAGTAAAATGGTATGATTAATGCAATCGAAAGCCTTGCTGAAATCAAGAAAAACAGCTAACGTGAAAAGATTTCGTTCAAAATTTTGCAGTATCATTTCCTTAAGTGTTAATAGGGCTGTCTCCGTTGACCTTTTTTTCCTAAAACCAAACTGAAAGTCAGTGATTATATTTCTTGAGCAGAAAAAGGCAGATATACGCGTATAGATTAACTTTTCTAATCCCTTAGAAAACACAGGAATAATAGATATAGGTCTATAATTAGTCACCAGGTTACTGTCACCACCCTTGAACAACACAGTCACTCTGCTTCTTTTCATATCTTCTGGAAAAACACCCAACTCAAGTATCAAATTAAAAATGTTGCTGAGCGCAGGAGTAATGCAATCTAAGACATATTTTATAGGTTTTATTTGAATGTTGTCAATGTCTAGTGCCTTACTGTTCTTTAGGTTCATGAATGTCGTGTAAATTTCTCGTTCATCCGTTGGTGCTAGAAAAATACTGTCGGGGCGTTTATTTCCTTGTGTAGCCCTGAAAGAGTCTGCCTGCAAAGGCACGTTTGCTGATACACCCACATTGACAAAATGATTATTCAAGTGATCCGCAAGTTCTTTACCAGCGAGCTCGACATTGTCAACGGTAATCTTAGCTGGTGCGGAGTCCCGCTTACCGCGACCAAGCACATCATTAATTAAGCGCCAAACAACGTCAGGTGATTGCTGGGCGCTTTCAGCAAACATTTTCTCGTAGTAAGTTACCTTAGCTCGTTTAAGCTCCCTATTCAGCTTGTTACGTGTTTTTTTAAACTCTGCCAAATCTGTTAGTACTCTTGATTTCAAGAATAAGTTGTAAAGTTTATTCTTAAGTCGTATCATACTAGCAAGAGAGGGGGTCACCCATGGTTTACGTGTTTTTTCGATAGTTTAACTTGCTTGAATGGGAAGTGTTTTACGTATATATGTACAAAGACAGCAAGAAATTTTCGATAGGCTTCGTCTGCAGAAGTTAAGTTGAAAAGAAAAGACCAATCATGTTCACTAATATTCTTCTTAAAAGATTCCAAGCTGTGGTTTGTTACAGTTTGTATTGTGTACGGTTCACGATACATCTCCTTAATATTCGGCTTGTGGGAATAACACATAAATACCGGGCAATGATCACTTATATCTGATGAAACTGTTCCACACTGAAATACACTGGCTTCGATATTTGTTATTAATAAGTCAAGGCACGAGACAGATAATGGTGTAACACGTGTTGCTGTGGAAATGACAATCCTAAATCCGGCACATTGCAGCATGTTCAAAAAATCCATGGTAATAGGGTTATCATTCAAGATATTGATATTGAAATCGCCACCACATACCAGTGTAAATTTATTGGACGATACGTAATGCAGAAATTTATCAAAAAAGCTTTGGAGGCTCAAAATATTGCCCCCTGGAGGACGATACACAGCAGCTATCATGTCTGTATTGTGCTTGAGTGCCAATACTTTGTAGTCCTCACACGTGACACAGAAATTTGATACTAAATTATACTTTCAGCGACCGTCTACGTGAATAGCAACGCCTCCACCACGCCTGTTACGACGGTCAAGGAAAAATGCCTCATATCCATTAAACTTGTGCCGGCAGCTTGCGCCGTCATACCATGTTTCAGTCATCATGATGACTTGAAACTTGAAGTGGAAATCATTGAGAAGGTAGTGTATGACGTCACTCTTAAACACTGCAGATCGAGCATTGAAATGCAACACAGTCGAATGGAATCTGTTTTGAGCACTAAGCAAACGAGGCAATACGAACTCGTGGTATTCCATCTTTTTTTGGACCAAACAGTGAGCCTTTACGAACTAGAAGTTATCTTAGATAAAGAACTTTCATCGTGAATCTGAATTACAGCTGAAAGCTTGCTCTGCCTCGCGAAAATCTTGCCATTCGCTGTCCACACAAATTTCCAGTTGCATTCATGTGTTTTTATTATTGCCATTCCAAGTAGCCGTTTCAATGTCGGGCAAAGGTGCTCATTGATGTATATCGGTGTCGAGATATCTAGTCCCACGTCTTTGTTTGTTAGTCGAGCCTTCTTTGCTTTCCTCAGAGTTGCATCACGCGTCGCTCTTGATTTGAATTGTACAACGATGTTGGATCGCTAAGGGTTTCGCGTAGGCACTCTAAAGGCAAACGCACGAAGGGGAGACAGAGTTAGATCGGCGGATGAAATGAAAAAAATTTCGCAGGTATAACGTGGCAACAGAAAGCACAAGACCGGGGTTGATTGGCCGACCATGAAAGAAGCCTTTGCCCTGCAGTGGGCGTAGTCAGTTACTAATAACAGATATTCCTAATAACTAATTATTAACAAATTTTAGCAATAGGTCAAATATTACTAATAACATTGTCTGTACTTCGCTCGGCAGTATTTCCTGTTAGTTCTCATTAGTATTGTGTATCGCACCTTGCGTCATCTCCAAGACCATACGCTGGCCACTGGCTCTGAAATCCCGGCCCTTAGCCTACAGAACTCAACGATTGCCTTGGCACTTAGTGCATAAGACATGGTGTTGAGTAAACAAAATGGCATATATACCATGATTGAGAACTCAAAACCGAAAACATGCTCAAGTCTTCAGGTATGATGATGTGTTTTTTGAAATTTGCACAAATAGCTTTTGTTGCCTCATTAGCATAATTTCGTGGCAGGGTGTTCAAGCAGCCATTAAAGTACTAAGATAGCAAGCCTTTATTTATGATTTTTAATCTAATCTTTTGAAAAGGCATAAGTGTACTCAAGTCACATTGAAACATTTACGGAATTAACCTCATAATAATGGCAGGCGATGATAGCCAACAAAACGTTGAATGGAACGAAAAAAAAAACACCATATTCGATTTAGTATAGCCGCTAAAAACCTGAAAACTGTCACGGAAGGAAATCATTTCTTTTTCTTTTCTCTCACTGTCTACATCTCCTGAAAACTGTGAGCAGGAAAGTTGCGAGATTGCCCAGCTGTATTCTCGCGCCTCCGCAGAGGCGTCATTTGAATGTAGCAGCGCACGCACACGTTGTGTTATTGTGTGCACAGCTTAGTGGGATCGACAACGGTGCCCTCGTGAGGAAACCTTGAGCAGGAGAGTACAAAAGCGCTCGACCGGAGCGATCGGAGCACTGATTTGGATTGCTGGGTCCACCACCCACAGCTCGGGTTACTTCTCGTCGACTGTTCTCGTCCGTGATGGTCGCAATGCCTGCACGCGTGGTCCCATCGGCAAAAGTGCTGCTGCTGCTGCTTGTAGCGCACTTCGCCGTGTGCATGGAGCCTCGAAAGGAGGACATGGAAGTGTGCATCAAGGAGGCTGTTGACAGCAGTGCAGTGGGCGAAGAGGACAAGACAAAAGCCTTGGAAATCATGGAGCAAGCAAAGCGGGACATGCATCGGATGCATAGGGAAAGAAATAAAGAAGCCCTGAAAGAGATGAGGCACAAAGACTTCCTCAGTGAGAAGCTGCAGGCTTCGGAGGACATCAAGGACAAGCAGGCGGCTGTGAAATTCATCATGGCCCTTTCACGCTGCCTCACGGCAAGGTTCATCTCGTGGGAAAATATTCATTGTCAGAAGGCCAAGGACGTCAACCAAGACCGTCTAACGGATGATGATCTGAAGAAACTTGTGATCACAGCTAAAGAGGTTGTGATGCAAACGGAAGGCAAGATAACCGACGAAGAACTCGAAAAGAAGTTTGCGGAGGTCCTCAAGAGCGAAGAAAAAGCTAAGGTAGCGATGCAGGTAGAGCAAGCTCTAAATGAATGTAAGGCGGAATGGAAGGCTAAAAAGAGTGCGAGGAAGGCTGAAAAAAGTGAGACATGAACAGAATAGACTGTGGGACATCAGGAAACGAAAAGCTACTGTGTAAGTTTTAGTGCAGTGCTGTTGAGGCTGAGTGCTTTATAAAATGTTTGGCTTTGCAAATGTTCGAGGTGTTGGAGATAACAATGATTTTAGAGATCAGGGAACTGAGTCTCTATCTCTCTCTCTTTGAGGTAGTAAATAAATTGACGTTTTTGATATGGCGTTGTGTTGCGAAAGTTTACTTCTCATGCATTCACCCAACCTTTCAGTTTTTGATATTGTAATCTGCCAGGAAACTTGGTGACGTGCGACCACGTAACTTTGGAGGAATGCAGAGAGGCATTGGAATAACAACACTCTTGCACTGCCTGGCGGCTAAGGCTGAGGTCACTGGTTCTTTTGTTTTTTCGATGGAGGCGAAAATGCTGTAGGCCCATGTGCTCAAATTTGGGTGCACGTTAAAGAACCCCAGGTGGTAGAAGTTTTTGGTGACCTCCACTACGGCGTCTCTCATAATCATATGGTGGTTTTGGGACGATAAACCCCACATATCAAGTGGTTCTTTTCTTGGCCACGGTGGCCACATTTGAAGAAGACGAAGTGCAAAACATACCTTTCTACTTAGTTCTGGGTGCATGCATGTCAAAGAATTACTGACGGTCAAAAATAATGCAAAGTCCACCCACCTCATACTAATATTGTCACTCTGGCACCCCAAAAACACAAATATAATTATTTTGTCGCAAGCCTATATACTATAGAACGATTGATTTATTGCATGTCGGCAGTAAGAATTCTGCTAAACTGTTTCGTCTGTTTCTTAATTATTACAGTTTTAAGTAAGATAATGCACGTTTTATAGTTCTGGGAAACTCCGGACTGCCAAAAAAATCAAGTTAGTCGCAGGAGAGAAGAATTTACATAAGGACACAAGTGGCACGGGGCTAATTTTTTACAAAATGGGCGCATAATATGGCCGCTGGCATTAGGAGTAGCTCATATGTAGGTATGCCCACGTCGGCATCGTAAACTGTGCCATCTTATAGCGAAGTCGTGAACGAAGGAAACGTAATAGAGCAAACGCATGCTTGTTTTAAGTTGCCATGAGGAAATATGTGCATTGCTGATATATGTGCAGCCTGACGTGTCTACCACACGATGTCATAGCTTTGCTGCAAAACCAAAACAATGAACGCAATACCAACAAATTGGAAGATCACGTGCAGAATGGCAAGCAGATCGAAATGTGCCCCGCGTTTCTCACGCACAAAACAACGCACGAAACGTACTCACAGGTACAGATAAACGCGATTAAGCGTCTCAGTTGTAAAGAGCAAACCTCATACGCGCGAAAATGCACGCGACAGCGACGAGCGACGCTATGAGCGGCGAAACAGGGCGTTCGCGCGACGTGTCGCGTGCTCGTTTTCGCGCGATCGCTCGGTTCTCCAAATTTGGAAACCGTCGCTCATTGCCCGGAAGGGCTGGGCTCAAGCAGCCAATAGCGAAAAACCGGAAAACGACAAAAACTACATAGGTGCACGTGACCCTGCCTGAGTCACGTATGCACAACAAGAAATAACGCAATGTTAACGCATGTGCATATAAAAAAGTGCTGCAAGGCATTCATAAATACTTTCCGTTGCATTACACAACAATATATCTTATTTTTAAATTGCAAACCGCTCACTACGCGGTTTTTTTGGTGTGAGTAGACGGCCTCATGCCAGCAACAGTGGAATTCGCTCGCCGAAGCCGTTGCGTGAATGAGGTTTGCCTGCGCTAGCGACTGATCGCGCGAAGACGATCTACGTCGCGTCGCTCGTCGCTGTCGCGTGCATTTTCGCGCTTATTAGGTTTGGCCCTTACTGCGCCGAGTTTAAAAAGCGCGCCCTTTTCGAAAATGGAGGACATGACATACCGTTTCCCTCGTTTAAATTAGCATATATGCCAAATGAAGTGGGCAGAAGAGCTGAGTGGAGCATTCAACACGTTATTAAAATGTCGCAGGTTTGATCCCTGCCTTTGGCAAGTTGTATGTTCATCCAGTTTTTTTTTTTTGCATTTACGCTACAATTGTACTTTTAATAACATCCCCTATATATATATACTTTCCCTCTCATCATTGTCTGTTAGTTCTTATTAATGTTGTGTCTAACAAAGAAAACAAGTCCTTAAACTTAAAGTTCTTTCCTTCGAGGAATAACTCACGTAAGACAGATTATGCTTGAAAGTGGCGTGTCATGGCGCCCTTTGTTAAGTGCAATGCGCGCCGAGTTTTACGTTGTCCCGTGCACGAGACGGCGCCTATACGACCACAAAATATTTCTGCGATCTCCCCTTCATTTGTCCTTCGTCAACTCGTGTGAACGGCATTCCGATCCCTTTAGTTCAGAGGATTGTGCCCGTGCATCGCACGCGTGGCAGCGCACAACCTGCAGTCGGCATTCGAGGATCAAAGGGAGGTCGCCGCTCAGTGCATGGTGAGCCACCTGTGACTTGTTTATGGAGCACGAAGCAGAGTTTATTTCTCTTCGGCGCCGCGAATGCTGCCAGCGGCGCCGTGCAGCATATATACCTCGCACGAGGCGAGACGTTTGGAGCGCGCATGCATGATGCCGCGGAGTATAGCGGCAGACTTGAGGCGTGTTGTAGCGCGCCATGCTGCGCAAACATGTGGGCAGAAAGTTGTTCTACGCGCATGCATGGCTTGCAGGAATAAACGTCGCAGCATAGAGCAACTGTGCGCGAATCGTCATAGGCGGGTTGTAAAAATGGGGGACATAAAAAGTGAGAAATGTTCGGTAGCAAGGCGAAAAGCAGCCGAGGACACGCTATATTGTGGGGACGACATTGGAAGCATCGCGAGGCTTCAAGGTTCGATGCCGCATTGCCTATAGGTCTCATCTGGGAACACAACGCGGTTGCGACGCGCTTTACACTTTACTCTGAACTAGCTTCATAGAAACTTCCCCTCGGCTCTTATGTGACAAAGTATACGTCAATAATTATCGCCTTTGCACCGTTCATCCACACTCGGTGTCATGGTACTTGTGAAACGCCAGCCGGAAAAACTTGATAAAAAAGTCGAGTTTTCACCTTAAACATAGTATAGCCAGAAAACTAGACATTTTTGTCAAGCTTTCCCGGCTATATATATATATATATGATACTTTATACGCAGGACATGATCAAGAGTTTAACTTCAATCATCTATTATGTATTTTTTGATCTTGTGATTTATTATTGGAAGATCAGATTATTCTCAGGACTGTAGTAAGCGTGCTACGTGGTCTAAAAACTGCGGCGGGTATCGCAGAAGTAAAAGGGGCAGGCTGCTCTTCCCAAAGTGTTGTTCTATCCTCGCAGAACCAACGGAGGCGAAAATGCTGTAGGCCCATGTGCTCAGATTTGAGTGCACGTTAAAGAGCCCCGGGTGGTCGACATTTCCGGAGCCCTCCACTACGGCGTCCCTCATAATCGTATAGTTGTTTTGGGACGTTAAACCCCACATATGAATTATTACTCTACCAGAGCATCAGACAAAGCGAAATTCATCTTCACTCTGTATGAAATCAGAAAGCGAAACTGCTTTCTACTCTACCTCTCTCAGAGAGAGTGGAATGCTCAAATACTCTTCAGGCATGAGATAGTAAAACGCGGTTATGCTCCTGCTCTTGATTATATGAGTGATTTGCACTATTTAATAACCACACAAATATGCAGTAAAAAGTACTGCATTTGCTAGTTGTGGCGTTGGAGACGATTAACAAAAATAACAGTGTTTATTTCGCATCACAGTGAATTTCAGTGCACAGGACTTGGAACTCCTAATATCAGCGTTTCTCGCTTTTGGTTTGTGAACCTGAGTAAGCGAATATGACCTGATTCAATCGGTTACGATCAAACGCTCACTGTATGCTCATAAAAAAATTGGGGGACCCTTAAGCTTCGCCTTTAAGAGTTGAACGCGATAGCGAAATCCGGCCCATAGTGCACCCTTCAACCGCTAAGCACATACTTATTCATATGTTTTGTTACACACACACGCACGGGCGCAAACAGGCATACAGTAGAATGGACCAGCGCGCGCTATTATCACCGAACGGGCTCGTTTTCGTCGTAACACCTGTCGAACAAAATGCGTTAAATGGGCCCTGAAAAGCTTTTTTCAAGCAACCATTGATTGAATTCACTAGAAGAGCTTATTGCCTTCTAGTGAAATTTTAGGAATCTGTCCAGGGCGAGTGGAGTTACAAAGGTTTGTCGCACGCTGCAATTGCATTATCTCTTCTCTCGTCCCGACCGAAGTGCTGAAAGGTAAGCAGGGAGGGGTGGCAGGGTAAAGAAATTACTGCCCCTCGTGACCTTGAGCACGTTTTTCGAATGCGCGGCTTTTTCAGTGTGATCGTGTGCGCACGCGTGGAGAAGTAGCGGCCTCCCACGGCTATCTCGGAAACTTGATTTTTCGGTCACAGACGCATAGATGATTTTTCGCTCACAACCAATGGGAGCGACGTCGGCGGCGGGTTTTCTGCGACACGAGCTCATTAACGCTACCGCATTAAAATATTGATGTTTCTCGCTACGACCGTCCCTCACGGAGGATGTTGCCGTGAGCCTAGCGTACGGTACGTCTACAGCGGAGAATAGTGGCTATATCTATGGAACATGAACAAAAATGATTAAAAATATATCCAAGGGAGTGAAAAAAACAACAACTAAATTGTTCAATGCCCCCTTCAGAAGCACGATGGTTCGTACACAAAAACGACTAACCACTTAGCGAGTCAGTGCAAATGCGTTTCATATAATCAATTGCTTTATTCTTCTTTTCTACAGTAAAACGTGCCAGATGAACGTTCTGATTTCACGAATCACGAAGCAAACACATTAAACGCATGAACTATAGAGTCCAGTCGGTTGTCACAAGCGCGTAGATACTCAAATTTGTGCTTATAAACAAAAAAAAATGCAGACAAGTCGCAAACATAATTACTTATGACCTGACGAAATAAACGTTCATGCATCTTCCAGACAGCTTTTCGTTTTTTTTTTGTTGTCGCAATGCTAGTATATAGCAATCCTTACGGTCTGCGCACGATGAAATTTGTCAAAAACAATTAAAAAGCCCAATTAAGGCCCGAGTCCTGCTGCTTTTTCGTGAGATGTAGTACTACTCCCGCTGGTGGGGTCATGCTAGTCAGCTTCGAGAAGCGCTGTGTTACTCTATTGAGGTGGAGTACCTCGACCCTTTCTGAGGGAATTATTATACTGTGCCTGAAAAAGAGGTGATTTACACTGGAAAAGAGAGTGAAACGTGGGACAAGAAAGTACCCTCCCAAAGAGAGTGCCCGGCACTCTCTTAATTTTTGAGTGTACGTGGCACACGAGACATCAAAGGCAGGGTCATTTACATCATCAGTGGTATGAAACGAGCATGTTCACTAAAGGCGCTATTTTTCATACTGTGCCAATGTGCACTAGAGAATAGTTGTAGTATTCTGGTCTCTGGGGACATTGCGAACGAGTCTCACAAACAAAAAGACACGATGTAGTGCGGTAACACGATCGCGCAAGACTATTCATTTCCATTTCCCTTTGTGCACAGATACCTATACAGAAACCCGAAGATTATTTGTGCAGGTGGGGGAAAAAAGCATGTAGGGAAGGGTGTTCCTTGAGAGGGAAGCATGCAGTTTTCTTCTTCCTTACGTGCCCAGTTCCCTACGGTTCCGTGCTTTACTGGCATCGTCGGCTAACTGCTGTCTTCTTCATTTTCAGTAAAGCGCTGGCAACGGGTGGGATTTACCTAAATTTTAGCGGCGCATACCCGTTCTTATGACGGACCGTGGCGGCATGGCGCTGCTCTCAAGAAAACACCTAGCATCAGCTGAAAAGGCCACGTTGAGATACGCGGCCAGTGCGAACTCTTTATTACCCCCGACAGTATTGTGGGTGGAAATCGAAGCAGTAATAGCGTCATGTGCGAATCACGCGGCGCACGCTTGAGCCTCTAGAGAAACCGGAACCCCGTTTAGGGGTAGAGGGGATGTTAGTTTCGGGCGGGGGCAGAAATGATTACGGGAGCGCCTTTTAGCACAATGTGGCGGACCTCCCCTTTCGACAGAGGAGAGCTGCACTGCGCACGTATACCGGTGCAACTCCCCCGTTCGGCGTGGCCATTTATGCCATGCAGCCGACAAAGCAACGCGCCACGGGCGCGAGAGAGGCGTGCGGGGGCCCCAAGAATGAGAGTGGGCTTCTTGATTTATGACCCGGCATTCGGGTTCCGCAGAATGCGTGCACCCTGGTCACATCGGGGAGGAGAGCCAAGCACGCAAGCGACACTGCACAAAAGTGGGCCGCGCTCCGCTCTCTCCCAAGGGCGAGTCGGCGCGCCGTCGGGGCGACACCGGCGAACAGATCGAGCTGCACGCGAAGAGAAGATAACGGGCGCGAGGCTCAGGGAAGAGGCCGCGTATGCCGCACCGCAAATGTTTCCCATTACGAGGAGCCGTCTGTGATTGTGTGCTGAATCTATATTGCACAGCACGCTACACAGCATGATACAGTAATGCCACGAAAGGAATATAGTTGGTTCATGTTGGCTTGGCGATGCACTTATTGCAGGGAGACACTCGAACGACAGGCTACAAAAAACACGGGAAACCATGTAACAGAAAAAAAATGCAACAGCTAGCTTTGATTGAATTGAATATTCCAAACGTTACTGTGTATGCGAAGCAGCGTAAACCTGGGCTTGTTGAATATCCATTGCAACATTTATGCAATTGCAAGATTGCAAGACTACTGCGTGTCGCCCGGTGCGCAGTATTTGCGTACAATTAAAAAAAGATATTGGGTAGTGTATATATGAAGAACATAAAAAATAAATCGGTTGATGGCATAATATGCACAGATGCCAAACGTCGATTTTCGAAATTGGAAGGGCATGCATAAGTATAGTTGTATGGTCAGTTTCGTGACATTCATATCCTCGGAGGATGACGGTGCATTCCACAAAACTATATATAGGTTCAGGAGAACAGGAAAGAATAAATAAATTAAGAGCAAATGAAAGAGACAATTGATAACGCCAAGAAAGAAGCATGAAGAAAATAGCGGAGCAATGGTATGATTCATGCTGCACCTGCATCAGTGGTTTCATTGAAGAAGGCAGGCAAATACCAACACAAGACCAGTAGACACGAGTGGTCTACAGTTAGGGCTAGCAGCTGTTCAGTGAAGATGGGACAAGAAGGAGAGGGAGGTGGGACGCACACTAACCTAGGGAGCCAATAAATAGGTTTTTCTTCATTGCAGCATCTTCCAGTCGAATTCCTTGTTTTGCGTCCTGTTAAAGTGGTAATTACGCTGGCCACGTGCTATACTCGCAACGCCTCCTTCTGCTGGAGAATGCTAGTAAATGTTGCCGCACATCACACGGAAGCTCTGCCTCGCAGTCACCGCTAGACACAAAATTGTTGCTTTGTGCATGAAATTCGTGCACATGTGAACTTCATGCTACGCAGCGTGGCGCACATTGTTGGGCTGGCGTTGGATCACATAAACGTTTCTACCTGGATGGCGTGGAGCAATTCCGTGATAAATAGGTGTCCAGAGAAAGACGGCGGGAGACTCGGGACGCTGTATGAAAAGTCTGGACAGTTTCGCAGAATCCGGAACAGCTGATAACCCTGTCTACAGTTGAAGCGTTGTCTAAGAAAACCCGATTTCACAAAGTTTCCCATCAAACGAAAATAGTTCAATTTCTCAGCAAAGACCCATTGAGCTCAGTGTTTTCATCAAACCCTATTTAACGTAGGTTTTCCAGAAATAACCGAGTAAATAACCGGTAATCGCCTTCTAATTTTGCAGAAGCGGCTTTTTCCACGAGCAAGCGCTCTAATGCTGTTACATTAGAACTCCTTGGTGCCTTACTCATGATCCTATAGTTTTATATTTTGAGGAAGCTGCACGCCGCCACCATGCATGGCACTTTTCGTTTTTCTTCTTGCATTGTTAGACTTTTGTGAATGCTTTGTCATTCTATTATTGTATTTCAACCTCCTGTATGGGCCTGCATATTGGCCTGCAGTATTAATAAATAAATAAACAAACAGACAAATAAAAATATTGGATAGTGCTATGAGTGGCGGTCAGGGTCGTCTGTGATGGACAGTTTGCGCTGGATTGGCGGGGTGCATTAACACCCCATATTGCGAGAGAAATTTTGAGGTGGCTCCATTGTTAGTTTTGGCTATACTCGAACTTTTTGTCTGGCGCATTAACGACAGACTTAAGAGAAAAACGATAATTCACTTAACAATAAAGTACAATTTCCCAATCCTGAAAACACCATTCTTACCGCGACACTGCGCTTGGTATAATGGAAAAAACGCGCGAAAAGGAAATGCAAGTCAAGACTCCACCTCGAGATTCCAGCACCAAACACCATGTCATCACGTTTTTTTAAGGTTTCTACTGAGCCCTACGTAGCTCGCGATTGATAAAAAAGCAGTACATTGTGTCATAGACTTGGTATATAAAATTTCACAAAATCTAATACAGGGAATGTGACAATGCCGTGAAAATACGAAAACTACATCTTGAAAAATTTGACCTCACACACGTAGATTACGGCGCAGAATTTAAAAGGTAAAACACAAACTTCATTTTATCGGTAAATAATGAGTTAATGGAGTTGAAACATGTGGCATTAGAGTCCTCAGAGTACAGTTCATTAATATAAACCAAGTCCTTATTTCTCTCAAGTATCCCTTTAGGTAGTCATTTTCCTTTGTATATACTTGCAAATCAAGCACGCTGTATTCAAGCTTTTCTTTCATTACATATCTGTGCGAGCCTGTGTCTTACTGCCGTCCCCCCTTCCCCAGGCTACTGCGCATCGATAATATTGATCATGACAATTATATAATATCCGGGGGTGGGGAAGTGAGTTTACGCTCCAAAACCTCGATATGTTCGTGAGGGGCGCCGCATTGGAAGACTTCAGCAATTTTGACCTGTTCGCGTTCTTTAACGTGCAGTGACATCGCACAGTAGACGGGTCTTCAGCCCTTCTCCTCCATGGAAATGCCACCGCCGCGGCCGGAAAAGACTCACCGACTGTCGGGTCGGCAGCCGAGCCCATAACCACGTCATGACAGCGCGGCGGATCTGCATGGTGCGCATCGAGGCACCAAGCACAACTCGCTGCTCCCCTGTGGATACGGAGTGGCGAATGCTCGCAAACACGTGACCGGCAGGCCGCTCATGCTGCCCACCAGTATGCCTATGCTATAGGCGCAATATTATCCCCATTTTCAGTGCGTGTTGCCATGTGCATTCGGCGAAAATTGAAATGCGCAGCTGATATGAAGTGGGATTCAACGAAATTTCTCTATTAGGGTGCTACCAGGTTAACTCTATTAATGAAATTAGGTTGGTTACATTTACAACAATCTGTTTCAACAATCTTTCCAAAGGCTTCATCGCTGGAATGGTACAAGATCACTCTGTACCCGGCACGAAGCCAATTTTACATAACCTATATAAAGGCGCACACAATATATTAAAACTTATTCCTTTGCTATGGCTGCGCTGTCTATGGGTTTTTAAAAAGCTTTCGTCCTACCGCTTCTGTTTTATTTTGATACAAATTTTGCGATGAAATTCAACGGCATGGCTACTTGGACTACATTTCGGCTGGCTTTCGGCTTCTTTTCACATCCACCCAACTGCAACCGCGGGTGGCGGTGCTTGTTTTCGTGACTTCATGGCCCTAGTCAACTCCTTAACGCTTTCTGGCTGCGCCTGCTCGTACGGTCACGGCAATCGCTCTCCGCGTGTCCACATATTGTGCCCCTCTAATTGCTTTACGTAACCCTCATTCTGGCCTAAATGAATGGCGGGGACATGATGCTCCCGATTTCTGGGCGGTGACATGAGAGGCTCCAAGTGGGAACAGTACCTCTCTCACGGATTCCTCACATGTGCAGGAGTGGTGGTTGGCGACAGCCATGGCCTGGTGGCTTGTCGCTACGTTAAAATGTAACATCTCTGAGTTTTATGAACTTCCCAATTTACGGAATGATTCGAGCCTTTTCGTCATGGCAGCAGTACCGTGTCGCAACATCTCAGGGGTGCAAAAGGCATCACTGCTATGCTTTGCATACGGCATGCTTTTGTCCTCTTACAAACATTTATTTCACTCTGTCAACAAGCTATATGGCGGAGCCACTTTGCAACTAATGTAGACTGTGGTAGTCAGGAACGCAAGTAACACGACAACATCGAACATTATTGCATTCTCCTTCAGCCGACTCTTCGGCAAATGTCATATGCTTCTATGTTTGGCATTGGAACGAAACAAACATTGATGTGGTCCAATGTATAAAAGTAAATTTGTTGGCTGCTTGAGCATCTTAATGCTAGTTCTGAAGAGTGAGAACAGAGAGACCCATGTATAAAAGGGAAATGAACAACGCCGGTGCTGTCTCGCAAGTGAAATTCTAGAGGAAGCTTCTTCTAATATAGGTAAAAATAAAAGCTTCTCACTAAAGCACCAAACACAATTCTCAAGAGCTCATTGGGAACTCGCTCACTGAATTTCGTGCCGATCGGTTGTGCCCACGCCATCTCCGACGACAGCGCAGCTCTGGCCGACTGGCTCGGCCTACGCCACCTCCTGACGCCGACAAGAGCTTTCGCCGAGTGGTGGCCCGTCCTCGGACTCTTGCGACCGTGTCAATCTTTCGTATCTTCTCCTTCCTTCTGAGTGTCGCTGTCCCTGCGCCACACTCTCTCCTTCCTCCTCTCTTTATCTCATTGCCATTTAAACCTATTCTTTTAATCCCTCCTTACCACCATCCCTCGTGAGCTACTGTTGAGGTGTCACACTATGATGCAGACAGTTACGGGGCTCACTTTTCTCTTTTCTCTTTTAGGAATCACATAAGAAAGCACATTGAAACTATCACACGTGGCACAATAAATTGGGAACTCTCTGTAATGACTTAACAAATAGTATTCGACATCATGCAAGGATAGGATTTCATGGCTGACGCATGCTCCCTTATATCTCTTGATGTTGATAGCTATATAGTCGCTTAGTTAACCGGTTCATACAGTTTGACATTGCAAAGCAATTCAAGCCACGAGAGACGCCGTAGTGCTGACAGGTTTTTTCACGACCATCTGCAGGTGGAGTTCTTTACCGAGCACTTAATGCATCATTTCGCCTCCATCGCGATGCCACCGTCGTAGCCGGGATCGAAGCGGCGTCTATTGGCAGCGAGATCGGGCTACAGGTGGCAGCGCCGTCTCCGCGAAAGTGTAGATAGGCGGTCGGCGGGGCGTATAAAATACACGCAGCGCCGCTTCGTTGTGTGTGGTTTTGGATGATTGTCGTCAAATAAAATGCGTCGACTGAAGTTTACTAGTAAAATCTATGCTCCCCTGACCTGAAAGCGATGCACGAAACCTACGCAACGTTACTATTACTAGCGAGGGAAGCGCATTCAGCTTATAAGAAACGGAATGGAGGCGGAAATGTTGTAGGCCCGTGTACTCAGATTTGGGTGCACGTCAAAGAACCCCAGGTGGTCAAAATTTCCGGAGCCCTCCACTACGGCGTCTCTCATAATCATATGGTGGTTTTGGGACGTTAAACCCCACAAATCAATCAATTAATCTTATAAGAAAAGGAGGCTCGCCCTGGGTGCTGTTGCGAAGCCACCTCCGAAATCCCGCCGCTGACCTCCACTGTTGCGAACGACGGACCGATCCCGCCGAAGCCACCACTGTTGCGAACGACGGACCGATCCCGCCGAAGCCACCACTGTTGCGAAAGACGGGACGCCAACACGGTGCCGAAGGCGCCACTGCTTCCGACTCCGCCGGGAAGGTCACCAGCCGTTTGGTAGCGTATGTTTCTCAGCTCGCGACTGCTTCTGCGCAGAGCTGATCAGACGAGCGGACGAGACGACGGTGAGTCAAACGAGGTTTATGTACAGCATATATACAGAGGCGTTACAATTTCGGCACTGGGGCCGACAGAGACTCGAAGAGCCGAGCTCTTCTCTCTAACACATAGTTCAGCCTTTCGCCTAAGACCGCCGACTCACACACATGTCGGCACTCCGACACGGGGACGCCTCTCACATAGGACCGCCGATCGCGACGCGCCGCAGGGCTTCTTTTATTTACACCGGGTCCAACCAAAATGTCCAATCAGAAGCGCCGCTGGTCGTCAGCGCAGATTCTTCCAATGGGGTTGCCGCGCCATGCGTCAGACCACCAGACACGAGAACGCCGGCTCGCTGTCACGTGCGCCGCTGACTCAATGCACGTGGGCGAGAGAGGCGCCGCGCGTGTTCACGCCGTTGAGATGTTCGCGTCAGGCAGACTGCGGGCTGGCCTTGACCCAGATTGCCTTTTTCAGAGGCACGGACGTTTGACGAGGACTCGCTGGCATAACAGCACCCCCGCCGCCAGACAATGCACCGGAAAGACGAGCTGCTTCCACGGGGCTCGGATGTCAGGTGCGCTCGTTCGCCAGGTCCCTCCAGGTTCGCCTCCAGGGCCATGGGGAGAATACCGCTCCAAACTGTTCCGGGAACACGTCCCATTTTTGACGACGGATCCCAGCTCCACTGGCTTGTCGCCACAACTTGTCGACCAGCTTCACTCGTCTCTTCTGACCATCTTCGGTTTCAGCACTTGTCGATGGTTCTGCAACTTGCTAAGAACGGTTCGACAACAGACAACACACGACACAAGCAAGTGCCCTCGGTCACCCGACAGAACACCAGACAAAATATAGTACAACATATACCTATCTACGTGTCTATCGGAATTTTGTTCCCTCTACAACAAGAGGCACATGTGGGACACAAGACTCTTAAAATGACAACTCAATTTTTTTTCCCACGTACAACAACGTAACGAATTAGAATACCACAAAGTTGGCCCCTTGAGACCACTCTGAACGAGAGCGCTCAGCCCAGGTCGTGATGAGGTCAAAATTTTGCCCCGAATCGCCAGCGAGAAACCGAAAGGTTGAGAAAGTACTAGCTAGAACGCACTGCTCAATGCACCTGCATTAACGTTTACCTTTCCTTTTTTTTTTCTTTAGCGAACGTCAAGTTGCGCTGTGGAGCAACATGCTCCACCTCAGTAACCGGCCACTTTTAGGCGACGATACCTATGCGGCACCAAGAGCGGCTCACCCTTTCGACGTTGCACAGGGGAACAACGATACGGCTTGCCACGGATTGACTCCTCACCGCTTAGCTCGATATCGTGTTCGATCACCCTCGTGTTTCCGGGGCGGTCCGAAAACACGTCTTCAAACTCGGAACCAATCTTTCTCAGGTCCTCTTTCTCAGGTCCTTCTTCACTGAAGCTAGGCTCTAGGTTTATCTGCTCCTGGATTACTTTCGATCCCCCTTCAATTACCTCACTAGAACTCAAAATCTCTGCTTCCTCTTCCTCCGAAGCATTCAACAACAGATTTACGACCGCTTGATGTTGAACGCATGGTTTCATCAAGTTGTAAATTTTGTCCGGCCGCCTTCCTAATTTCACTTCATAATTTGTATCGCAAGGCTTCGATAATACTTCGGCGGGCCCTTCCCAATCAACCTCAAGCTTGTTCCTTTTGGATGGCTGCAGCAGCATTACCTGACTCCCTACTTCAAAAGCACGCTTCTTCACCGATTCCTCGTAGTGCTCCTTCGACAGCACTTTTCCCGCGTTTTTCTGGCTTTCCACTCGCGCTTCAATTTGGCTTTCCACTAGCGCTTCAATCGAGAAATCCTCACGTTGCTCTCCAATGAGCGTCTCTCGATCAACTCTCGGCAGCTCGCTCCAACTTTCCGCTACAGGCGAGAGCGTTGCAACCCTCTCGCTCTGACTCAATGGCGCCATGTCGTCTCCCCTTTCTCCGGAAACCGCGCAGCTAGGTTCGGCGACGGGCCGCTCGCGTGACTGCTCACATGACTCATGCGGAAACTTTCCTTTCTGGGGTTCCGTCGACCCGCCGACAAGGTCACTTGAGAGTTCACCGCATGGAACCAAGTCAAGCTTTCGCGAAAGCTTTCGCGCTTGCGATCGCGTGAGAGCCATGCACGCTAAGTTGGGGAAGAACGATTTACCCTGCTCTCTGAGAAGCTGCTCTGAGTTGTTGGAGAAGAGATAAGGAAAACGATCATTTAGCGCGGCAGACACAGCTGCTTCGGTGCAAAGCTTACCGAACGGGCCTTCAATGACAACCGTGGCGATTGGTAAGCGAACACTCTGCACCTCGGCGACTTGCCTAATCCACGTGCATTCTCCTGTGAAGTCATCCGGAGACACCAATGAAGGATGGACAACGTCCATGGTTGCCGCTGAGTCTCTAAGTGCTCGGCACGTTTTCTCATTGACCCTAATTTCTTGGAGATACGGCTCCAACAACCGAATGTTTTTTTCTGATTCTCGGATCGTTGCGAAGGCAAACTTTTCCTGACAGTTTCTCGCGATGTGCCCTTCCTTTTTACAGTTGTAGCAGATTAGCGGCTTCCGTTTGTTTTCCGGTTCTAATGCCTGTGTGGTAGAAACCTCACTCGATTTCTCCGCTTCTGTTTGCCCTTCCCCTACACTGTCCTTCGTAAGAGAGAGAGAGAGAATAAACTTTATTGGGTTCCAGCATGCGGGATTCCCTCCGGCCGCGCAGGGCGTGGGGTTCACCCTATCTCACGTTACACTAGAAGTCCTAATGTCACGCGGGCCTAGACCTCAAGGCCTTCGTGCCCCGTCGCCGCTCGGGTTACTGAGGGTGTCCCCCTTTCGCCTTTGCAGCGCCAGTGCGACCTCGAGCTGCCGGGTCCTTCTTGAAATTACGATGCGGAGCGGGTCTCCGTTGATCAGGTTTCTTTGAAAAGCCCTCTTTTCTTTCATCCTTTTCAACGCGCACTGCCCTGCTATGCAACTTTCGGCGAGTATAATACTCCTCAGCTAACTCAGCTGCCTTATTTAACTGTACTTCCCCAAGTCTGTCCTGCAGCCAAAGTCTGACATTATCCTCGACGCAGCGGTAGAATTGCTCCAATGCAACGCATTCCACCACTTTATCGCGGTCGTCATAAACACCTTCGCCCTTGAGCCATTCAATTAAATCGGCCTTAAGACGAAACGCAAAGTCAACGTGTGACTCATTCCCCTTTTCAGCATACCGGAACCTTTGCCTGAAAGCCTCGGGTGACAACTTATAACGTCTCAAGAGCACTTCCTTAACCTCGTCATAGCTCTCAAACGCTTCCCTCGACAAGCAAGTTATCGCGTCGGACACTTCGCCGGGAAGAAGAGCTAACAGGTTTCGCGCCCAAAGACACCGCTCCAAAGCGTTTCGCTCACAGACGTGTTCAAACTTGACGAGATACTTCGCCATGTCCTCGCCTACTACGAACGGTGGCAGTTGGTCCCGAATTCTAAAACCGCTGACCTGAATCGTCGGAGAAGCTACGCTAGGCGCCTGCGAACACTGTAGGATTGCCAATTCTAGTCGTTTCAACTCGAGACGCTCCTGTCTCTCGGCCTCCTCGCGTCGTTCGCGCCTTTCAGCTTCTTCACGTTCGCGAGCTTCGCGCCTTTCAGCTTCTTCACGTTCGCGAGCTTCGCGCCTTTCAGCTTCTTCGCGAGCTTCGCGCCTTTCAGCTTCTTCGCGAGCTTCGCGCCTTTCAGCTTCTTCACGAGCTTCTCGCCTTTCAGCCTCCTCACGTTCGCGAGCTTCTACTTCTCGCCTTTCAGCCTCCTCACGGCGTGCTTTAATATCCACCCAGGCCTCATCGACTTCCTCAGCCGACACTCCCTCATCCTTCATGATATCAAGGATCGCTTGCTTTCGTTTCGCACGGCCCAAAGTAATGCCGAGTTCCTCACAAATTTCGATGAGTTCCTTCACTTTAAGGTTCTCCATCGTTCACACTAGCCTCTTGCTGTTTGCCCCTGTTAAGAATCTACTTGCCGTACCCACTATAAGCCTACTAGCAAGACGCGCAAGCAATTTTTCACCCTCCCGTGTTTACCACCTCCGCATTAACTTTGGTTTCAAAGCACTTCAACTTGGCTTGAAACGATCAAAGCTCACTTCAATGCTTCACACAGCCCTTTCCCTAAACTACTACAAACTGAGCTAGAGTAGTCTGGTGAACTGAGGGGAAAACATCAGGCACTCACCGCATCGATGTCGCTGACGCCGGCCGATCCCGCAGCTGCCAACCACTGTTGCGAAGCCAGCTCCGAAATCCCGCCGCTGACCTCCACTGTTGCGAACGACGGACCGATCCCGCCGAAGCCACCACTGTTGCGAACGACGGACCGATCCCGCCGAAGCCACCACTGTTGCGAAAGACGGGACGCCAACACGGTGCCGAAGGCGCCACTGCTTCCGACTCCGCCGGGAAGGTCACCAGCCGTTTGGTAGCGTATGTTTCTCAGCTCGCGACTGCTTCTGCGCAGAGCTGATCAGACGAGCGGACGAGACGACGGTGAGTCAAACGAGGTTTATGTACAGCATATATACAGAGGCGTTACAATTTCGGCACTGGGGCCGACAGAGACTCGAAGAGCCGAGCTCTTCTCTCTAACACATAGTTCAGCCTTTCGCCTAAGACCGCCGACTCACACACATGTCGGCACTCCGACACGGGGACGCCTCTCACATAGGACCGCCGATCGCGACGCGCCGCAGGGCTTCTTTTATTTACACCGGGTCCAACCAAAATGTCCAATCAGAAGCGCCGCTGGTCGTCAGCGCAGATTCTTCCAATGGGGTTGCCGCGCCATGCGTCAGACCACCAGACACGAGAACGCCGGCTCGCTGTCACGTGCGCCGCTGACTCAATGCACGTGGGCGAGAGAGGCGCCGCGCGTGTTCACGCCGTTGAGATGTTCGCGTCAGGCAGACTGCGGGCTGGCCTTGACCCAGATTGCCTTTTTCAGAGGCACGGATGTTTGACGAGGACTCGCTGGCATAACAGTGCCTGCGTGCTTTCGCACGAAATAACGCTAATTCTGTGTTGCTTGTACGTGTTTAGCTCGTGTTTCGTCTACTACGCACTGCTGAAGCGCGACTGAACTACATATTTACTTTTTGCTCATCAGGATAGAAAGAAAGAGAAAAAAGAGTAAGTAAAACGCTTCTAAGACTTCTAATAATAATATCTGGGGTTTCACGTTCGAAAACCATCATTTCATTATGACAGACGCCGTAGAGGAGGGCTCTGAAAATTTCGACCACTGTTTACTTTAACGTGCACCCAAATCTGAGCACATGGGCGTACAGCATTTTCACCTCCATCGAAAATGCAGTCACCGCAGCCGGGATTCTATCCCACGACCTGCGGGTGAGCAGCCGAGTGCCTTAGCCACTAGAATACCGCGGCGGAGCAGCATACGACGCCGGAAGCAATCTACACTTCGCGCTTTCGGTCAGTTGCCGCCAAGCGGCGACTCCGCTCGATCTTGTGGCCAATAAAAGGCAAGAGTAAAGCACTTCAGCCTCTGAGCCACCGCGATGGCCTCTTCGTAGTAGAAATGTCTAAACATATTCTTTAGATGCGAAGAAGCTCTTTGACTAGCCTGTGTAACGCTGTCAATCCGTGTCTCCGTGCCAAAGCGCCGCAACGTGCTCCCTTCGCCGTCGGTGTTGAGGCGGTGTCAAGTAGGTCTCGCTTTCCCTCGCAGTCTTCCTTCCCCGCGCTCGCCGCGTGTCACCTCTCTCTCGCTTCACGTTCTCCAGCGCTCGCAACGTTCGAGCATATACCGAGGGAACACTCTTGCGGCTCGTTTATCTGCGATACAAGGACCACGGGAAGGACGCCGGAAAGTGAAGCTCCTTAACCCACCGAAACATGCGCCAAAGCGATTTGGCCTGCCCCCGCCGTCATCGGTGTTGCTAGGGTTAGCAGAGCTGATTGCGTTCGCGAATGGCGACGCAACGCCTGCAACACTGACGAGGCGTGAGCCAGGGAAGCCAAACGCAAGCGTCGACAGTTGATGACCAGCGACACCGACTAGGTGCGAGTCAAGCACGCCGATGGCGTTAGAGAATGAAGACGGCGCGCGGGTAACACCGACGAGACGCGAGCCTAGGATGCTGAGCGCAAGCGTGTACAACGCATCGGCAACACCGACGAGACGCGAGCCAATGAAGCCAAGCGGAAGCACCGACAGAGGAAGGCCAACGCCGGTGAATCCTCGACGTCTCCGTCGTCGGCAACGCCATCGGCAACGTCTCGAAAGCACCGCGCTTCCTCCGCCGAAGCGTCCACCCGCAAGCGACGGGCTCCGCCGGCCGCTCTGGAGTCGTGTCACCGACGGCGTCCACGCGTAATGCGGGGCGAGAGCCGTCCGCGACGCTGCAAGCAACGCCCAGGCCGACACCCGCTTCCAACGAGAGTAGCACTGACCATCAAAACCAAAAACGTTAAGAGCGATCCTATATCCTCACTGCTCACGGACTTTCAAATAGCTTCGCGTTATTTCACTAGCGACCATGTATGTACCTTCGTGCATCACCCGCCTATTAGGTGCCAGACCAGATCAGGAAAACTGCATCATATGGCGTGCCGGAGATATGACGGAAAGGGATAAGAATAGAACGGACAGTGCAACCCCAGCTATTACTCACCGAACGACTATCCCTCGTCGAGATACCCGTCTGCTACTACGGCTCCCCAGACTCCTCGTGATATCTTAGAACACCAGGGTCGACAACGACGGTGATACACCCTGCCCCATTCTCGACTAAGTGTAAAAGAAGCGCATGAGTGGCACTACCTGCACACGAATACATATCTGCAGTTGCGTTTTAAATATGCGGTCTACCCAATCATATACGCCGGTTCTTGCCCGTGGTGTGGAGGAGCCAACACTTGCCCACGTTACATGGGAATGCGAGTTAAGGCCAGCCAAAATTATTACACCTCAGATTCCGGTGAAAAAAATTCACGACGGAGCAGTGGGATACCTGCTCACCAGCGAGGGAAAGGAGGCCCTAGTGGCACTTCTGGACCAGATGCGGCGGGCTGCTGAGGTCGCTGGAGTCTTGGACTAGGACCCCATCACCTGCTTTTAAACCTTATTTCATTTTTCCCCTTTGTAATAAACGTTTTTTTTTTCATTCCATTCCTTCATAGCTTTGGTGACAGTTGCCACGTGCGACCACCTGTAGTTCGACAACCACCTGTCCAACGTCGGTTCCGTCCGCAACCACAAGCAGCTGGTGGCGGTGACCGAAGTGGTTCGGCATGGACCCGTTCGACTTCGCGGTCTGCGCCATTTGCAAGGAGTCGCCGGCGTCGGGCAAGGTTCCGACGATGAACGTCACGCACGATTCCCGTTACCCGCCTCACCCACCGGAACTTCCGCAGCTCAACCGTCCTTCCAGCACCCGCATCGACGCCGTTTCAACCAAGTCACCGCCGTGTGCACCGCTGCTCCTTCGCATCCCATCAGTGTTTCCTTCGGGGAGGTGAACCATACTTTTCAGGGCTCTTGTACACTCTAGACACGATAATTGCATGGCTCTGCATTCTAATGCACATTTTAGAACTGCATTTCCACACGCACGCTATCTTTGCACTGAGACGCCGAGGGGGTCTATACTGTTTATGACGCTTCACAGCTCACCCGAAGGTCGTAGGATCGAGTGCCGGCAGTGGTGGCGAAAGGCTGGAGGCCCGCGCTTAGATATAGAAGCTTTACGGGCACACTGCGCTTGCCCTCCGAACGCGGTGGTGCGCCAACGCGGCCGTTTCCGCGTCGCTAGGGGGATAGCACTCCCTCCCAGACCACGCGTGCGGCTGTTTATGCGAGTGTGGTGTCGCCTTCGTGTTTTTGTGTGCAACTGTAGGCTGCTTTTCAGGCTGGATAATTTTTTGAGGAAAACATACATTGATAAACGCAAGCTTTTGTACAGGGCAGGCCATGTGCATTTCATTGAAGAGCTTGTCTCTGCGGGTGGAAGCGTTTTGAGTTCGGTGACAGGTATATGTGTGTTCTAAACGTGCATCAACGCTCCGTCAAAGACTATCAAGTTGACACTAATTAAGCATTTGCATTAAGCGTTCTTTAAAAGACTATCAAGTTGACACTAATTAAGCATTTGCATTAAGCGTTCTTTAATTAGTTTTGAAGCGCTTGCGCAGCACATGCTGCAAGTACACGACCTGCGGCTACAGAGCTGGTATAGCCAGCGAGTGCAAGCACATGTGACAGTGGTCATGCAGCGGCAACGATTCGAAAGGTAATCGAAAATAATTCGAGCAAGAGTCCCATGCACTTCATACGAAAGTGGGTCATAACCCTAACAATATAAAATGCCGTTGAGAAATAGAAAACTGATTTTAGCACGGCGTTTTTTGTTATTTAAACCTGACAAAAATATCATACTAGCACGATAAGCACAAAACGGAGCCCTAAAAATATACACTGTGAATTGAATACGTCTAGAATGAAAGAAAGAGTTATAGCTGTTAAGCCTAAAGAGTGCCCAAATCACTTATGGTACTGAACCTTTCGTAGCGTTCGCATGAGCGAGCTGTTCCAGCCTCCTTGTAAGGTGAAGGAAAATTAGGTGGGTGGTAGGCTAAATGCTCCTGCTAGGTGGCCTTAGCAGCGCACGCGAATATTGTACTGCTAATTTCTGCTGTTTTCTGAGGGCCCCCGGTCTATTCCATCAAGGCTGCGTTATGAATAACGAGAATAAGACAATCTCTTCGCAGAAGCGATTCAGCGTAAGGTGGGGAGTGAAACAACTTCCTTCACAATAGACAGTGAACAAGTCGTATGAAACGTTGGTGCCTCTCCCCCTAGTGAGCCTTCCGGAAACAGTAAAACGTTGTTCCATATGAAGTGTTGTTAATATTGTGACACCCCACAACTCAACAAACCTTGCTGCTGCCAAGGAGGATAAAAAAAAAATGCTGGGGTGGAACTGGTTGCGCAGAAGTGAAGCCGTTCCTCTGGCAAGATGGTGGCTGTCGCGGACATTATAATAGGGGCATGATAAAGGATCACCGTTCAGTGATTAAAAACGAAGCGTTACCCTCGCACGCCAAACGAGTTTAATGTGGGAACTTTTTTGGGCCACATAGTGCTTCAAGTGCGTCTTACAGTTACTAGTTTTCCTTAGTGAGCCTGTAATTGGAGGCAAAGTTCTTTGAAGATTCGGTCATTCATACTCGTTTCTGTGTGTTATTTCGTCGGGAACAACTATCTTTTAATATAGAACTGACGCAGCATTTACATAACATATCAAAGCCACTTGATCTCTAAGTGAGCACTATCACAAAAGAGCATGTTTCCGTCATCTTGGCAGTGGCAAAAGCTGGCTTCACTTCTGCTGGCAAGGTATTGCGGGAGCTTCCACTCCAGCAATTTTTCTTTAATCCTCCTTGGCTGGAGCCAGCTCTGCCATGGATTGACCGTCAAAGAAGAAACGTTTGGGAAAACTGCGGGATAACTTGCAGGCGGCCGGCGCGAGCACTGGCACCAGATGCGGCGTTTGAAACAGTGTATCACTCCACGGACACGCCCGCCGCCGCCAGAGGCGTTCCTGTCTGCGGAGAGTTAGAGCGCAGCAGGCCCATAGTCCTCCTCTGTACAGGGTCTCTCGTAATGACATCATAATTTTGGTACATAACAGGCCAGTGGTCATTATTACACTTGCACTGCGTTGTTTTTCTGAGGCAGAAACGACGGCTGTCAATGAGAAGTGCTTGAAATGTGCACAGATCCTCAGTTCCGTTTGGAATAGGATGCGTGAATGCCTACAGTGCCGCTTCGTGCTGAAGCGCGCGTGCGAAACTCACCGCAATCTCGCCGTGGCATTGGTGTGTGGGTTTAATGCATGGCTGCACCTACTCAAAGTCACGGGGCGTCAGAGCAATCAGAAAAGATGCTATTAGGGGCGTGTCTGCTTTCACGGATGTCTCACAAGGCCAGCTGCCAGTGCACGGGCTGCGATTTGCTCGCTCTCCTCGCACAATCTCCCACGTATTTCATTTATTATTTAACGCCACAAGAATACTTTTGTTGCAGGCATTATTGTGAGAAGAAGCATTCGGGAGCTGTCGCCTATTTTCGCGGTGCTGTTTGAAGGTGAAACATCTTTGTTACAACCCTGCGAGGCGAGTGGTTATTAGGCAGTGGGAGTGCTCGTCTCAACGTGTAATTTTCTGCCCTGCAAAAGTGCACCAAAGAAAATAAAAGACAACGCATGAAACACATGCTTGGACGACTGTGTAGCTATTAGTGGCCATATTGTATAGGGCAAAGTATAGAGATCACGTTGGATGAGCGCGGATATGACTCACAGGAGTAATATTAAAGGATTAAAGAAATGTGTGATATGATTTCTCACGAGTACGCAGTTAAAACCACTTCAGCGTATGGACAGATACACAGACGCGAAACAGCGTTGGCAAGGATTATTAGGCTACACAAGACGGCATATGAAATCTACCCTCGCAGGACGGGACGTGAGCACGCAAGAACGTGGCTGCCACCGCCATCGTCTTATGTTCATTTCAAAATGAAGGCATCCACACACAGTCTTTATTTGCCCTATGCAAGCAAACTTGATTTTAAACTTACCAACTTCACCGCATCATCTGCTCTCCTCGGCTGCACTATAGCCTTCCGTTCAATCTTACCTATAATAGGGCACCGATTGCCTTTTCTATCTTTAAAATTACTAATTCAGTTGAATTTTTCCCGTTTAATGAGAACTAGGATGTTGGCTACGACCTTTTACTCTTTGATCCACCCTTAATTCTCTTATTTCATTTCAAAATTTTTTTAAAGTGAACAGCGCCTTTGGGTGCTGGGCTGTCGTAATGTGTCATATGCTGTGATAGTATGCTATCGTGGTCACTTGGTGTAACGCAGGCGACACCATAATATAGCCTAGTGTATCCGTAGAATATTGAGCGTGTGCCAAAAAAAGAGTCTTCGTCCTCTTGTAATTCGAGTGATGTTATAAGTGCGGAGCAGTTTGAGGTACTGTCGCATGCGATTGGCGTAGCGCGTAAAGATTACAAAAGAGCAAGCAAGTGAGAAATAGAGAGAGAGAAGTAAAGCAATAAATAGAAAGAAAAATAGAAATATATAAAAAATGAAACACAGAAAAAACTGGAAAAGAGAACAGGAAAGCAAAGACCTGGAAACAAAGAAGGCTCCGGTCCCATCGTGGGTGCAGCCCGCAACTACAACTCTGTAGTTTCTTGGGACCGGAATAAAATGTGTTGACTAACCCATTGCCTGCCCTATTTTTTTTTCTTTTAGCGCAGCCCTCTCTTTTGTTCAAATTTTGTGTCCCATAAGTTCACTGTGTCGCTTGCAGTTGGTAGCGGCTTCTCCGAAAGCATACTCATTTTCCGTAGGAACGTCGGCACACATCTACGTATGACTCCTGCAATGGTGGCGAGATGATAGAACACATACTGTGTCTTTGCATTGGCTTTGTGACTAAATGCAGCGTTCTTTATAATCAGGCATTTTCGCACTCGCCATGTCATTACTATACTCGTCAGTGCCTTCTCCCTTGCAAGCCGAGATTTTTCATTACCTCACGACATGTTAACTGGAAGCATTGACTTTAGCGTCCCTGTTCCATCGTGCTTTTCTACAAAACGCCACATAGAACAACAAATTGACGCAAGAGGCGTCTAGACATCACAAGATTTACACGAGATGTCTAGAAATGAATTATGTGGGGCAAGTTGCAAAAGCAACAAATAACCCGAAATGTGCAACAGAAGACCTCAACGAAATACGAGAGATGTCTTCTCCTTAAGGCGGGCAGATGTGACAGTTAATGAGAGCACACACGATCCCCTTACTGCGGGCTGCAAAATCACTGCGTAGACGCTCTTCATTTAGGCTCTGACTGGCAGTCGAAACACTAAACAGACGGAGCTTTTAAGCGTCATTGGTTTAATGCTGCAGAGAGAGCCAAGAAATGGCATAAAGGTCGACCGAAGCAAACGCAGCGTTTAGACGATAGTCTTGCGGGCTTGATCGTATCGTATAAAATATTCTAGATGCGTTATTGGAAGTTAGCGCCATGTTTTTGTATTTGTGCCCTTTTGGTTGTGTGTTCCTGCGTGTTCTTCCCGTATTTAAGTGCAGTGGCCTTAAGTAGCCTCACACACAAGGCCGGCGAGACCCTCACCCCGCCTTCTGCGCTCAGACACACTCATGACACATCGGTTAACGAGTTTCCTTTGATGCGCTACCAAACACCAGCTCTCTCTTCCAGTCTGGAGCTCAAAATAAAGATCCGAGTCACGCCGTCGTGAGCAACGGAGCGTGGAGCGAACTCGGAAAGCATTCGGGACCTCGCAGCCCAGGAGGTGAACCGAGGCCTCGCCAGTACGCGAACGCCATTAATAACGAGCCGCTTAGCGAGCTTTCTTTCTTGGGAAATAAGCATTAGCTGCGGCGAAGAACACAAAGGCAGGTGATGAGGCACGAGGTGCTAATGAGGGCGCCTCTCTGTACCGCCTGCCCGGCCGATACGTGGCGGGTGACCGCAGCGCGCTCCAGGCAACGCGAAGCCTGTAGCATCGTTTATAGTTGAGTACAGCGCTGCCGGAACAGAAACGCACGGATCTCATGCGGTCATTTATTTGAGCCGGTTTTCGAATAGTCGGAAAATTCCTTATTTACGAAGGAGAAGAATCTTGAAGGCTTACAATGAGAGATCAAATTCCACTGAGGACGACGCAGCGAACAACCGAAAAGAAAATGATAGGTGTTAACTTCAGGAATATGATTGATTGATTGATAGATAGATAGATAGATAGATAGATAGATAGATAGATAGATAGATAGATAGATAGATAGATAGATAGATAGATAGATAGATAGATAGATAGATAGATAGATACGCTCAAAGTCGCTGATGTTCGCTAAGAAATGCTTCACATTTATAAGGAAATGGACATGGGCAGGGCATGTAGCGCGTAGGCAAGACAACCGCGGGTCATAAAGAGTAACAGTCTGAATTCCAGGAGAAGACAACCGCACGAACGGGAGACCGAAAGCCACGAGGGCGAATGAGATTGCGGGTAAAGCGGGGCCGCGGCATGCACAGCACCGGGTCAATTGGTATAAAATGGGAGAGGCATTAGCCCTGCAGTGGGCGCAGTCGGCCTGATGAGAACATTTATGAAAAAGTTCCGTATGTTTTAGAGGTGCTATCTTCGCTGGGAAAGCAAGAAGAAGGATGTTCTTTCGACTAAATTCAATGGTAAAAAAATGAGCAAAGCTTTTTTGTGTAAAACGGCGACACACTGCACGATCGCGCTACCAAAGTGAGATAACGAGATGGAGGTGCTCGACGAATCTCGCAAACTGCTGATTTCTGCGCAATTCATTGTACCACTGTCTCCTCACCCGAATGGGCAATTTGCTGGTGCTATACCTTACGAGAGTCACGGTATGCGGCGCGCCGGTTAACATGCGTCCTTTACCGATCCGTCACTTGGACGAGACTTATACAGAGCCTTCTTCGGCTTCACGAGCACACTGCATGCAATTCGCGACTACGTATTGTATTGCTTTAATTGCTCGAACCATAGAATTAATTAAAAGCAAATGTTATTTGTGTTTTAATCAAACATTTTGTTGGGCTAGTTGGCTAGTTGGCCACCATAGCGTCATTAGCTTTTGCACAGCTATTTTATTGTGTAAGGTCTCATTTAATGAGCGACAAACTGACTTCGAGTACTGCATGTTGGCGGTCAGTTGCTAAAGTTGTGCAGAAGATATCAGGGGAAGAGAAACGCTGATTAGTTTGTTGAGGTGATGAAATCAACAAGTTTTAAAGTACAAATTAGAATTAGCTCGACAAAGATTGAGAAAATGGAGATAATCGTAAGAGGGTGTTCTGCAGAGAATGTAAAATAGGCTGATGATGATGCCTTTCTGGGTTTCGATTGATTTGTGGGGTTTAACGTCCCAAAACCACCATATGATTATGAGAGACGCCGTAGTGGAGGGCTCCGGAAATTTTGACCACCTTTAACGTGCACCCAAATCTGAGTACACGGGCCTACAACATTTCCCCCTCCATCGGAAATGCAGCCGCCACAGCCGGGATTTGATCCCGCGACCTGCGGGTCAGCAGCCGAGTACCTTAGCCACTAGACCACCGTGGTGGGGCCCTTTCTGGGTTTCATATAGCTGTGTCTTACAAAAAGGGGGTCTGTAAATATTTCCTTTTTTTTCTGCATCTAAATGACTTGAGCCATTGTTCTGAGGTATTGGCAGGCTAGCTCTGTATTCAGTCCACTATTTTAGATTGTTTACAGTGAAAGCTGTTCCAAGCTTTGTCTCGCAAGGTTATTCATGACGTCGCAGTAACCTGGAGTCGTTTAAGTGTGAGTGACGTCACGCAGCGTTATTCGCTCAGCCGATGCGTTGCAGCTACGCTCGCTCGGAGCCTCGCCGCTGCGGCACCACGTGACTGTTCAACTCGAGATCTTAGACCGGCGCAATCTCACATGTGACGTCGGAATGGGGACTCCACTTTCAACCGCGTTGCAGCAGCCGCTGCTCCTGTACGGGGATCGTCGGCTTCTGGCGAGAACCTTATCGAAAGTATAGCCCCGTGAGGGTCAGCTAACGTCTGCAACGAATGTTTTCGAGTTAAATTATAAACTTGTTTTGGTTTTGGCTTTATCGACAAGGCCAATAAATCTCCCGGGTGGCTGACGAGCACGCCGATGCCACCCATCGCATTGCTGGTGAGAAAGTGAGACTTTGGGGAAATGTTCTCGCCTATCATCTATACGATAATAATTAGTTCGGGTGTTACTTGTGACATTTCAGAAAGCGTGCCATTTTAGAGCATTTACAACTATGAAGATAAAGCTTGCGAAACATCGTGGCATCTCATAGAGGGCGAGGTGGTGTACGATGCGGCGCACGTTGTTTAATGCAAACAAGTGGACTTGCGAACCTGTCACACAACGATTCAGTGCAGGGTTGGCGCCAGCGGGAGGGGGAGAGGGGGTTGGAGTGAGAATTTTCACCTGCCCCCTCTATGCCCAGGCCCCAAATCAAAGATAATGTTTGGGTTACCCGAGTTCCCGCTCACCTATAGACAAACGCACTTGTATCAGAGCCCCAGAATACTTAAGAATGATTTCCACGGGCGTACGAAGTACACTGATACCCCTGTCGCACCGCCACCGCCACATTCTGTTAAACTTCGTCAACGTAAATCTCCCCTAGGGAGTTTGACGGAGGTGGAGTTGCGGCAGTGCCACACGAAAAGGACAAGGTTGTTATAGTGGACGCGAGGGACTGAGGCGGCGCTGTTTTGTTATCGATGAAGTATTCTAATTTCATCTCAAGTTATTTTTTTTGTGAATCTTCATTAGGCAATTTTTGCAAAAATACACTATTGAGTACACTACTCAAATAAAATACACTATTAATGCTGGCAGCGACGCTGGCCACCTTGTGGCTAACGCTATGTTTGTTTACAATTGTGCCTTGTTCGACGACTAGATTTTTTTTTAGCCTGTGTACAAAAGTTCTCGTGTTTTCTTGCCTCATGAGCAAGTATTTTGTCTTCTGTATACTGTGCTGGGTCTTCAGCCATGAGTGACGTAGTGGAAGCCGTGAAGAAGTAGCGATATATTTCGTAATTAATGGCCTCTCACGGGCAAACGGAAACACGACGACGACAACGACCACACGCACAGATAAAATATTTTTAAATGGCGGCGCCCGGCCTAACTCACAAGGCATAGTGTAGAGAGTAGCTGCACTCAGGCGCGCGAGTTATGAATGCGTACTGCAACGGAAGAACGTTTATATAGCCAAAACGTATTATATTTCTCACTTCCGCAATTTAATGCTCGAGTTGTTTTCCTGACCAGCAGACTGCTGGGGACGAGAGTACATCGTTCCGCTGCAAAGGGTAATCATCGAGTGTCCTTCGAGAAATGCTTTGTTTACGTTCATATTCGTAAGGGTGGCCGTGTGACACGGACCGCATCTCCCTTGTCGTAAGGACGAGGGAGTTAAACGCTGTTCGCGGGTGCCCATGTGACTGGGGTATGAGGCACAGAACAGTACTTCACCATTTTGCAGCACCGTGGTGACAAGCAGTCACAGTTTTGAGAAAGAAGGCCCTGTGCTTCTATGGAATGAACGCCAAAAGCAGCGATCTAGGGCTGTTTGAACAGCGTCAAGCGTCAGTAGCCACACTACACAGGTTAGCCAACTTAATTGCTTTGATGTTGGGTTTTACCACGACATGGTTTCCACGTGGTGCCGGGTTTACGTAGACTACGAAAGTGCGCGAATCCCCGCTCTGACGTCTTACAGGCGTGGTTCGCAGCGTTGCCATCAGATTGCGCACCAGGCGAGTAGACGAAGATTTGCCGGCTCTATCGCCGGCGATTGGTCACGCAGACTAGCCATGGATGACACGCCGGCTAAGACGCCTGTGCGTGCGTTTTAGCGCGAGCTACGAGCGATTGGAACGACCGGCCTCATAATGCTGCTGTCGTAACAATTGTTCCGATTTTCTGAACACTGCGCAAACACGTACCTTGTCTTACCACCCGCTTTCCGTTTCATAAACATGCTATCCAGTCCTCGCGCAAATTCCTAAAAGAGGCCTATTAGGATATTAAAATAAAATGAAATGAATCCAGCATATATAGCTGGACGGCAGGCTGCGAAATCCCATGGAAAGGCAAAGTTGTCCGCAGACACACTGCAGCAAAGAGAAGCTATATTAGCACATTATAGATTGCTAACAGCTGCACAGGGCTCCAGACCGTGATTTTTGTCAGCACCCAAGAACCTTATGCTGTGAAGGCTAAGTTCATTGATATACTGTGGGTACTCTATTTCCAATACAAAGCAAAGCACACCTTTCACTCGTATTTACGAAGGTTACAAGAATTAAACCTGAGCCAATTTTGTTACTTTCACCACTCGCTGAAACATTCAAATACATGCCACTTCTCCGTAAGAGAGAATATTACCGAAACAGCTACTCAACGCAGGATTGACTGGTTTGCTTTGGCTTCCCACACTGCACCAATGCGGCGTGACGAATCCAAAAGGTGGACCCTCTTCTGAGAAACAGAAGGCCGTTGCCACTGTATTTCCGCCACGGGTGACATTCTTGTTTTCTTTGTTGCCTAATTTGAAGCGTACTACAAACAGTGTGATGCCTGGTGGTTTCCACGATGTGGTTGACAAAGATTGCAAATGTCGAATTCACTGCATACCATGCGCAGGGCACTTACACCTCCTCAGCACCCTCGTCACAGATGAGGAGTCTCAATCCTGAGAGGGGTGCGATTGTTGCTTGCATATCTTCCCTTGATTTCCAAAAATAAACTATGCACGATGCTAGCACTCTGTCTGTCTATATGTGCGTTCATTTGTTCCTGTTCTTTACGTGTGCTACAAGGAAACCCGCGGCCCACGGATGCGGCTGCGGCTTAGAGACTCCTGACGCGGCTCGTGGCTTGACAAGGAATAAAATGTTTAGTCCATTGTTAAACGGTACTCGTATTACTCACTCGCTCATTGTGATAAACAACGCTCTCTCTGGGTAGGTTAGAGAGATGACAATGTTGTCGATCATTCCTTTCCGTGAAGCATGCCATGCGATTACTATTTGCTGAAGCATAACCTTGGAACAAAATCACTATGTTTCAGATATGATTAATATCCAGATACGAGCCCTTGGTATCGGTTTCGATATGTTTCTCAAATTGTGATAAAATGGCTTTGCCGGAATTCTTCTTATATGAGATATGAGAATACAAAATGACAGCGTTAAGTGACTATGCAACTCTCCCCCCCCCCCCTCCCCTGGTTCATTATCCTTCCCTGTCCCGGTCATCGTGGGGCCAAATTTTGCGACAGTGGCCCGCTAGCTGGTCGAGGTGAGTTCGAGACCCATGTCGTGAATTAACAAGAAAAAGAAGATGGCAGGTGCGAATTAGTGCTACGAGAAGAATGTTTAGGCCTAATTTACACGAGGTAGTGTAGACACCAATCGAATACTTTAGCGCCAAGGCTCTGCACAGAATTAACGAGTCGCGTACCGCTCCACTCCCTATCGACTGGAGATCGCGCTGCACCTGGAGCCACCAAACGCTATTAAAACGCCGCCACGCGGCAAGCGAGTTCCGTCTTTGCTGAGTAATGTTGACAGTAATATATGGCCTCCTTGTTATGGGCGGTGATTTAACACCTTGGCGAAAACGCCCACCGCTTTTTTCCCCTTCAGCTTTGCGTGTTCTTGCCTTCTTGTTGGCGAGTGTTTGTGCGACGAGAGTGCGATGTCAGAGTAAAATGAAACCCATTAATCGGTGCGTGTGAACTGCGCTCCCCGTTCTTCATGCACGCCGCAGTTGGCGTCATTTGTATTTACGATGTTCGCGTTTTCAACAGTGGCTGTGTCATCTTCTGCCGACAAACATTATTGCCGACGCCCAACAGTTGGCCAATTGTCGCAGTAAGCGTTCGAAGCAATGAGGCTATTAGCACGGTGATGAGGTGCCAGAGTAGTACTTTGAAAGGCGTAGCCTGGAGGTTATTTGCAGCGACTGGACCCCCCGCGTGCACGTAGGTCTAATACGCCCGACTCGACCTCACCTAGACGAGCGCACGCAGCCTATAGTGTCACACCAGATCAACAGGGCGAGATTAGCTCCCTCGCTCGCGAAATAACTCGCATGTGACTGCGTACTACACATATAGAAAAACACTTGGCTGCGTAAAATCACGCGCATAAAATATTCTCCTCTGCAACACTATGTAAAAAAAATAAAAATACTTTTCAGAAGTGTTTAGGAGAATCACTAATGCGATTCGCGCTTCCGAGAAGGTTGTCCCTCCATATAACTCATCGCAAAAGCATTTTTATGCAACCATGGTTTATTTGCTTCGCACTCGGTTGTAGATTTTTCAGCATGAAGGCAGAAATCCTCAAGCACAGAAAACGAACTGGCATTTAAAGCACATTTCCTAAAGAAGGAAAACGAATTATCTCGATAGGGAATGACTAAGCAGAATAGCTAGCCACACGACCATATGTTATTGAAATAGTGACAAGGGTGCTCACTTTTTGGTTCTGCGAGAGATATGTCCCTTCTGCGTGAACACACCAAAAGTTCATACAGTCTTTAACTTTCAGCTATAAGTTGTTAATAGCGCCTGGTAAAAGTGCAACTGTAATTTAGATACATGCCGATGCAAGATACTTTATTCACTGATATCATTGGGAGCTCCATCGTTGCCTTGCCGTAACGCCGGCTGAGCTGCGATGCGCGGGCATTATGTATGTATCGTATTTACTCGCGTAATCCTCGCACTGACATAATTCTCACACCCCCACATCGCCCAAGAAAAATAAAATTTTTTTCCTTCGAGTAATTATCGCAGCCCCGAAAACTGCCACAATGATGTCGTCTGCTCGTTCCAGCCACTGATGCTGATAGCGCGCGCCATCTCTTAAGCATCAAGCAAACTTTTGCACGGAGATTCAATCCAATTTAAGCCAAGCCGAAGTGGCCAGTGTGCGTTGCGGCGTGTTTTGTGTGTTGTGTCGGTAATCTTGGCACGTTATGGGGCGATACTGAAGCTACACAACCGCTTCAAGTTGCAAGTGATAGATCATGCACTAAACAACGGCACCAGGGCCGCCGGTAGGCCCTCCGGTGTCTACGAGTTTTGTGTTCGCTACTGGTGACGGCAGCTGAAAGCCACCAAGACGCGTTGGGCCTGCTGTGTGCCTAAAACTGGGATTGATGGTAAACTTTATTTCTTCGGAAAAAAACAGCGGACCATTCTCTTAAATAGCCATCAGCCCAATACTGACGTCCAACGCTTACCTTTTGAGGGCTCCTGCTAAAATACGAACGCTACCGCTACGCCCGCAACGCCCACAAGCTTTGCGTATGGTACTCTAATTCTCGACTGATTGCTTCCACTTTTTGTGTATCAAATAAATTTTGCCTTGTGTTAAACCTCTGCTTTAATTGTTGAGGTAAATTCTAATTAGCACTTCATAAAGCTTGCTGT
Source organism: Rhipicephalus microplus (assembly GCF_043290135.1). Taxonomy (NCBI): domain Eukaryota; kingdom Metazoa; phylum Arthropoda; class Arachnida; order Ixodida; family Ixodidae; genus Rhipicephalus; species Rhipicephalus microplus. The sequence continues at coordinate 291,489,759 of NC_134701.1, forward strand.
AAGTTGCTGGTGTGAGAATCCTTATTTGCGGCCACTTCGTTTTCTTTTTCGCTCTGTACCTTTTCGTGGAAAGTTTTCATGCGTAATTCTCGCACCCCCCAACTTTGCATCAGTTTTCCGGCAAAAAAAGTGCGAAGATTACGCGAGTTATATATATATATATATATATATATATATATATATATATATATATATATATATATATATATATATATATATATATATATATATATATATATATATATATATATATATATATATATATATATATATATATATATATATATATATATATATGCACACATACCATCGGCAGACCCCACATTTCTTTTGAATCGACGTTATGCGAAGCATGCGAGGAAAGGGAACCACATTATAATTTTTGTTATTGTGCGACATGTTACGAATGGATGATAAATGTAAAAAGGTACGCACATACATATGCTGAACAGTCGCACACGTTTTATATAACCAATTGTTTACACTTGCGCAAAATGCCAAAAGCAACAGGAGTATCGGCAACACGAGAAGTGGTAACCTGATATGTAACGCTTGTGCTCACGAGGATGATATCCCTAGACACAGCTACATAAACTAACTTCAGTGGATGGCACTTAACTACATCAGACGTTAAGCCGACGAGACGGCTATATATATTAGGAGTACATTTGTTATGTTTACAAAATAGGATAGCCAGAATTACATCCACAATCGACGTTTGACCAACCTCGCACCTGAATAGTGCATTTTTCCAAAGCCGTATACCGAGACTTGACGTGGCTCTGTGGTAGAACACTTGATTGCCACGCAGAATGCTTGGGTTCGATTCCTGCTGGGAACCTGATGTTCGTCGGATAAACGCTTTCGATGTCAGTTTTTCTTAACGCTCTCGCATATATACTGCTCATGTGTGTTGTCGCCATTCCTGGGTACATGTAAACTGTCAAGCACCAGTGGAGCATACCCGCATTCTAGTGACACATACCCAGCCACGGGTATGTGTCATGAACATCGGGTTAGATTCATCAAACCCCCTTGCCCTCACATAATAATTTTGGCTTACCCCAACTTTAGGGCGTGATCACGAGAGCACCCAGACGTCGGCGGCTAGATAGATAGATTGACAGATATATAGATAGATGCAAGCGCTTGCAGTAGGCAACGAAATGGTTCGAATTTAAAAGACAGGATGTGCAAACTCTTACACAAGAAAGAAGTCGGTGTTTGTGATGTCTTGATTTTCTGCTACACTTTAACAAAAAAAAGGAGGAAGAGGGGTATTGAGGTTGTTGCTTTAGAGGACAAACTAACTTGCCACACCCATTGCTCCATTTTGGGAGCAACGGTGCACGAGTAACCGCGCTGTCGTTGTTACTCCTCAAAGGAGCAACAGTTATTTTGAGCAAAAAAAAAAATGAGCTTTTGGTTTACTTAACCAGCCTTTCGAAGTGCACGCCGGCATTTGATTAGATGTACAGAGGTGTTCCTTTTTAAAGGCAACATTTTTGTGTGCACAATGTGCACACGAAAGTGTTCGCTCTCTGGCAAAAACATAGTGGCTTAGATTTGCATCAGACTACTTCTGCTTGACTGTTCTGACATTTTTTGATAGACCAGTGTCGTGAACGAGCGATGTTTCTACGTCTACCAACAGTTATGGGGCCTTCAGTATGATAGGTGCTCATTAGAGTGTTTTATTTAACACTGGATAGTACTGTACAATCAATGTTCAAGCATCACATTAAGAAACAAATTGCTGAAATTGCACGAAACACACGGGATTCAAAGTCACGACCACTCAGCATGCGCGTGCACTAACCACTACACCACACCACGATACCGCACTGTCTGAAAGGAAACAGGCTTGTGTAGGCACCGGTGGGTCATTTGCACAGGGCGCGAACATTCCTGCAGTTACTCCGAAAAACGGGCGCTTTCCTCCACAAGGAGGAAAGCGCCCCTTCTTGTCATGCCGTGTGCAATCTGTTGCGCGCATTTTGTCTTTTGGAAGAGCAAAGAGCCATTTTCTGGGTAACTGCTCAGTTCCTTCAGAAAGCTTATAGAGTATGGTGTCTGTATTTGCACGCCCTGTATTTTTGAATGTATACTAACGAACTTGCCACGCGCGCTGTCATTTTAAACAGATGCACGCGTTGAAACACTGCAGTAAAGCAAATAATCAGTTACATAATCAATGCTCAATCGGCTTGTATTCTTCAACAAAGCCTCCCATGTGAGGCGGTTTTTTGTAGTCGTATGAAGTGGTGCTATGAATCACGCTAAATTGGAAGCAGTAACTTCATTCAACATGAGCCTCAGCTGCGAACTTTTGGTAGGCACTAGTTACCACTAGCTTGCCCTAACTTGGTCCGCATCACTATGGTATTCATGAGGCATTACTCAAGGGCTGGAACGTGCGGGGCACGGAACAGGGGAAGCCGGTTCATAAAAAGAATGTGTGGATTCCTAAACGGATTTAGATCACAGCCGAGGGCCAGATAAGTAAAGATTAAGTGGCAGTTGTTTTTGCTTTCAGCGAATTGAATGAAGGCATCTCACGTTCCTTGTGTGGAAATTGTTAGACTTTTTTTTCTTGTTTCTTGAGAATGGCTTGTTGGTTTGGTTGGTACATAATCGCATGTTTGAGTGGCACAAAACAAGTTCTGGAAAATACAAAGTTTACATCTTGAAGTCATATTAAATATAAACCATTTATCAGGGAACCAAAGACAACTTGAGCGTATCTATCTATCTATCTATCTATCTATCTATCTATCTATCTATCTATCTATCTATCTATCTATCTATCTATCTATCTATCTATCTATCTATCTATCTATCTATCTATCTATCTATCTATCTATCTATCTATCTATCTATCTATCTATCTATCTATCTATCTATCTATCTATCTATCTATCTATCTATCTATCTATCTATCTATCTATCTATCTATCTATCTATCTATCTATCTATCTATCTATCTATCTATCTATCTATCTATCTATCTATCTATCTATCTATCTAGCCGCCTAAGTCTGGATGCACTCGTGATCGCATCCTCAACTTGGTGTAGACCAAAAGTGGTATGAGAGGTTAAGAGTGCTTGAAAACGTGACTGTGTGGTTAGACATGTACAGAACGTATCAGCATACCACGCCCTGGTATGCGTGTATGCGCTTACCGCGACCGGTGTCTTATGCCGGTGTTCACTATGACTTTCATGAAGTATTACGGTCACGTAAATACGTCCGCAAAATGAACGTGACTAGACGATAAGAAAATTGGTACAACCCCCCTCCTCACCCGTGGCCTGTTGCTTTTTGTTCGCGTCTGCATTTCCTCTCTTTATCCATAATTTATTTTATATGAGTGTTTGGCTTCTGCACGCCTTCTTTAATTTTTATTGTCTCATGGCTTCACTGCGGTTGCGACCAATAGATATCAAATCACTGGTGTCCTCATTTGGTTGATGCATTTGCTCTATCATAGCCCATCTATATTTTAGACATATTATTTCTCAATTGTTTTCTATTTAAAAGGTGGACTCGTGCTGCAGGGCAAGCATAACAGCTATTGTAATAGATGTTGGTGTTTACCGTTCCGCAACCATGATATGATGATGAAGGACGTCGTAATGTAGAGCTGTGGGTATTTCGACCGCCTGAGGTTCATAACTTAACAACCTCATCTAACGTGGTCGTAAGTTTTCATGGTTACAAGGTCAGCGTGTCATTGATCTTTTTCTGTCCTGCACAGTCCGCGACCATGAAGCAAAAGCTGTGCTGCATTCACGGTTTGTTTTCTGCGCACTCTTAAGGTTGTTACAAGCTCACTTCTTGATATGAGGAATTTCTTTTTCTTTAAAAGTATGTCTCGACAAAACGTGTGTCAAACATGTCTATGCTGGTTGCCCTTGTGAAAAAAAAAAAATAATACACTCGGTTTTTGCTTTTGCTGAGATGCGGCCTCGTAAAAAAGTTTCTCATGGGAACTTGTTTTGCGATTCGAGTCCAACCGTGTACCCAAAAGATAGGCGGAGAGCTAACCGGCACAAACAGCAAAGCATCGTAAAATGGTTTGCCGCAGCAGCAACTGGCGCCAAGCGAGCGTATAGCAGTATCGAGACTAGGTTCGGTGGCCTCTTGAATAGCAGACATGCAGCGAGAACAGGCTGGAAGGCGGCATTGCAGGGACTGTCTTGCCGGCGAGCTCCTAGCTAGGGTGCTTATGAATGGCACACAAACGAGTGACAGAGCCCCCTGGTGTGTCGTGAGAGCCCACGTCAAGCTCTCGCCCCGAAAAGTGCACAGAGCGAGCGAGTTGATCCGCTGTGAAGGAAGGGTGATGATTCATGCGGCCATGCTATGTCACTCGGCGCCTCTTCGTGTCGAGTCGAGGCCAACGTTGAGTGGCACGATTGCGGCGAGGCCAACACGTGTCGGCGTGAGCTCGGAACACGGTGTAAAAAAGAAAAATTATGGACCATCTCCCCGAGGGAAACCCTGATGGAACGCGAAGCAGTAGCGGTGCGCACGGCATGTACCCGGTTGAAGCGGGCGTCGGCGTAGGTGCTGCAGGAACGGTTTAAAGCGAAACTCGGTGTAGTGTTTACTCTAGTCAACGTTCGTTTGTAAAGCAAAGACACGGGAGGCGGGTTTGATTTCGTGCAAGTGTCATTACAGATGAATGAGCCGCAAGAGTCTTTCCTCTCGACGGGAGGTCGATCGTTGCAGGCTGTGGAGAGGATGAAGCGAGAGAGAAGTGTGTTGCGAGCGGGCAGAGAAGCCGGTAGCTGTGAGTGCTGCGGCGAGCCTGCTGCGGGTGAGGAAGAGAGTGACGTCAGTGTTCACCTGCGAGAGAAACGTGTGAGGGAAGTGTGACGTCAACGCGCAGCTGGAGTCTCACCTACTTGGCATCGCTCTAACATCTGCGGCGAGAGGAGTGTGTTAGGGCACGTTCGTATAAACACACGTACGTACGGTGTTACACACGTGGGTCCCAGAGCTGCTTTGCATCTAAAATAATGTAGGTGCGGACACTCCCCGCCCGCTTCGACGGAGAGCGCGTCCACATAATGTTCACCTTTAGAGCATGCGCTGGCCATCGGATTGTGGGGGGCGCTGCGACATGAGGGCTCGAAGCTCTCATGTCGCGAAGCTCCTCTTAGCCTCTTTCTCTTTTAGGCGCGAAGCTCCTCTTAGCCTAACCTTGTCAAGCCTCACGCGAAACCGAGAGAAGAAGAGACGAGAAAAAAAGAAAGGCAGCATCTCTCGAACAGTATAATAGACGGAGTTGTCTCATGGAAGCACAAAAACTGCAGTTGAGTGAGGATATTCCAGATGGCGCTGTACCGCCACTCTCCGACTGGTTGCTGTGCGGTTTGTGCTTGGGTGCGCGAGGCAGGCATGCCTCCCTCAGTCTCCTGGATGGTCGCCGTGCGTGACGGGTCGTTGGTGGGGCATGAACGAAGCAAAGCAACGGGCGCGTTGAAGACGCTTGTGCTTGGCTTCTTGACTCGCGTCTCGTCGGCGTTACCCGCGTGCCGTCTGCATTCTCGAACGCGATCGGACGCATGCCCAGACGGACAGACACACGGATAGATAGACGGACGGACACACATAAAGACGGATGGATAGATGGACAGACGGACAGACATATGGATGGACGTACTCAGACAGACAGACGGATGGAGGACGGATGCATGGACGGTTGCATGGATGAACGTATGGACGCTTTGCCCCACTCATCATCATTCACTCCGTGGATAAGTTGTGATTTTTTAACCTCACTATCAGGGGCGAAACTCCTTATAGCATCACCTAGTTGGTCGTCCTTCCATTCTGTGTATAGCCAGCATATCCACGGAGAGAATCATGATGAGTGGAGTGAAGCGTCCATCCATGCGATGCGTGCTATAGTGTGATAGGAGCAGGCGAACGGACAGACAGTCAGGCAGACTGGCCGAAGCACGGAAGTACGGACGCTTCACCCCACTCATCATATTTCACCCCATGAATATGTTGCGATTTTTTTTAACCATGAATGGTAGCAAGTAGATCTAGAAACGCATTTTTCGCGACCGAAAAATGGCACATGCGATAAATGCAGCTATTGGCTGCACGGTGTAAAAACGAAAAAAAAACGGCAAAACATTACTCCACTAGGATGAGTTCTCACGTGCGCAACGCTGTTGTGGACGCTACGCACATAGCTCGTCTTCTATTGGCCGCGAGGGCCTCCACTAGAGAGGCCTGCGCTGCGATCGTTTTGACGTCACAGATAGGGTATTAGTTGTGAAATACGGCAGTTTTGCTTTCGCGACACCACTTGCGTCGTCCCCCACGGCTGCACCGGTTCTTAGTCGCAATTTTACGATGCAAATTAGACACGAGAGTGCCACCGGGGCACCGCTTCGTAGTTTGTTTGCCCGTATTATCAGGTCTTACCGCTTCTTTAAGCATTGAACTTCAAAGCAAAGGGAAGAATGCATGGTGTTCACAGCAAAGGCGCAGAAAATGCGAAGTTTCTAGCAAGCAACACAACCGGCTATCCTATGAGTGACGTCATCACGTAGGTGGCGCCACGGTATGTCCTCGAGGCCAATAGTAAAAGCGCCGGCCGCAGTTACGAGGGGGGCGTTGCGACACGGGGGCCGAGAGGAGGACGCGCCGTTGGGTGTAGCGTCCAAACTAAATAATTTTAAGGGCGAATCTCTTTATGGTCTAGGGCAGACCATCCCTCCAACGTAGCCAGCAAAGCATATTGTAACGCACTCTTCAATAAACTCTTTTAATAGGCTAACGTAGGCTGGGCGAACTTGTGCCCGAGAATAACAGCACAGCTAGATTGTCTCGAGGATTCCCTCCAGCCTCTTCTACGTTCTTCTTTTTTCCCAACGCGGTTCGCGCGCAGCTGGGTCCCGCAGACTCGTGCGTCGCAAATCATCTAGAAGGCACAAGTATTTGCTAGCACGCGTAATTTGAAGTCACATTGTCTCATTGCCTCCCTTTCCAGAGTGCATCGTCCCGATGCTTGTGTCAAACTGGTTGCATGGCAGTCATTCACAAACCCTCGTCGGGGATGTTGTTAACGTCAAAGAACGTTGTATCTTCAGCGTTTCATTGCATGTCGTGATATGGCTTCATCCTGACGACATGCACAGTTTCCGTGCGATGCCGCCGTCGGGATGAAATATCCTGTCCCTCTGGCATAACTTTGTAGTTGAGCGAGCCGACGCGGCGGAGCACTCTGTACGGACCAAAATAGCGGCGAAGCAGTTTTTCTGACAGGTCACGTATTCCTACAGGAATCCACACCCATACTCTGTCTCCTGGTGCGTACTGGACGTGTCTTCTTCGCAGATTGTATTGATGCGTGTCGGTTTTCTGCTGTTGGAGAATGCGATATCGTGCCAGCTGTCTGGCTTCTTCTGCTCTTTGTATGTAGTCGTGAACGTCATAGTAATTCTCGGGCGTCTCGTCAATAGGTAACATTGCATCTAAAGGTGTCGTTACCGTCCGGCCGAAAACAAGTTGGAATGGCGTCATCCGTGTTGCCTCTTGCATCGCAGTGTTATAGGCGAATCTTGCATAGGGTAATATTTTATCCCAAGTACGGTGTTCTATATCAACGTACATTGACAACATATCAGCCAGCGTTCTGTTCAGTCGTTCCGTAAGACCATTTGCTTGAGGATGATATGCCGTCGTTTTTCTATGACTGGTGTGCGTCAATTTCATGATACATTTCATCAGGTCGGCAGTAAATGCAGTCCCTCGGTCCGTGATCCACACTTTTGGAGCTCCGTGCCGCAGTACTATGTTGGAGACGAAGGATTCGGCTACTTCAACGGCTGATCCTTTAACAAGAGTAGGTGTCTCGGCATATCTGGTTAAATAGTCGATCGCAACTATTATCCACCGTTTTCCCGATGACGACGTAGAAAATGGGCCCAGTACGTCCATTCCCACTTGTGTGAATGGGGCTTCTGGTGGTTCTATCGGTTGAAGGAGACCTGCTGGTTTTAGCGGTGGCGTTTTACGTCTTTGGCAGTCCCGGCAAGTTCTGACATAGTGTCGTACAGAGCTAAGCAACTTCGGCCAGTAGTATTTAGTGCGGATGCGTGCTAACGTACTGCTTACTCTTAAGTGTCCAGCTGATGGATCGTCGTGGCAAGCCTCCAAAATCTCTGGTCGCAGAGGTGAAGGGACGACAAGTAGGAATGTCGCTGTATTGTTGTCAAAGTTCCTTTTATACAGGATGTTGTTTCGTAGGACAAACGCTGACAAGCCGCGGACAAAAGGTCGTGGAACATCGACAGACTGTCCTTGTAGGTTATTGATCAAGAGGAGTATCTCAGGGTGGGATCGCTGCTGATGTGCCATCTCTGATGGTATCACAGCTCCCAAGAAAATAAAATCTTCACCATCCTCGGTGGAAGCAGAAGCAGCAGGTGGAATCGGAGCACGTAACAAGCAGTCCGCATCACTGTGCTTGCGACCTGACTTGTACACAAGCGTGATATCATACTCCTGTAATCGCAAGCTCCATCATGCAAGCCGTCCGCATGGGTCCTTGAGATTAGCCAGCCAGCATAGCGAATGATGGTCGCTTATAGCCCGAAAAGGCCTACCATATAAATATGGTCGAAACTTGCTGATAGCCCATACCACGGCAAGGCATTCTTTCTCGGTCACTGAGCAGTTCACCTCAGCTTTCGAAAGAGTGCGACTGGCATACGTAATGACTCGTTCTTGTCCGTTTTGCCATTGGATGAGCATGGCCCCAAGACCTGAATTGCTTGCATCCGTGTGGATATCGGTTTCCGCTTCCTCGTCAAAATGCGCCAGAACAGGATGGCTTTGAAGGCACTTTCGTAGTTCATTGAAGGCATCCTCTTGTTCGGCAAGCCATACGAAAGGCATTCCCTCTTTTGTCAGCCGTGTCAGTGGTTCAGCAATTCGTGAACAATTTTTAACGAACCGTCGATAATAGGCGCAGAGACCTAAAAATCGCCTAACAGCCTTTTTGTCTGTTGGCTTCGGAAATCTTACTACGGCCTCAGTTTTTGCAAGGTCTGGGCGGACGCCTTCTGCACTGATGACATGGCCGAGAAAAAGGAGCTCACGGAAGCCGAAATGACATTTCTGCGGTTTTATCGTCAAGTCCGCTGATTTGATCGCAGTGAGCACGGCCCGGAGCCTTTCCAAATGTTGCTCAAAGGTAGCAGCGAAAACTACAACATCATCGAGATAAACCAGACATGACTGCCATTTAAGACCATAAAGCACTGTGTCCATCATCCGTTGGAATGTGGCGGGTGCTGAATAAAGGCCAAAAGGGAGTACCTTGAACTCGTATAAACCGTCCGGTGTCACAAACGCTGTCTTTTCGCGATCTCTTTCGTCAACTTCTATCTGCAAATACCCGCTTTTAAGATCCAATGAGGAAAAATACCTGGCATTTCACAGCCTATCCAGAGTGTCATCAATTCTTGGCAGATGATAAAGATCCCGTTTGGTGACGGCATTCAGCTTCCGATAATCAACGCAGAAACGTAAGGTTTGGTCTTTTTTCTTCACAAGAACAACAGGTGACGCCCATGGACTTGATGAAGGCTGGACTACATCGTCTTTGAGCATTTCTTTAACCTGATTACCAATAGCTTCTCTTTCTCTTGGTGACACTCGGTAGGGATGCTGGTGTATTGGCCTCACTGACTCGTCGACAATGATGCGATGTTTGGCGACAGGAGTGCCTAGAACCTTAGATAACAAAGAGAAACATTCGGCGAATTCCCTTAAAAGACCCTCTATTTGCTCTTTTTCGCTTGGTAGTAGGCCTGGCTCGATGTCGATGGCTACAAGGACAGACTCCACGTCTTCGAAATCAGAATCATTGGTTTCAAAAGTTCGCAACTCCGTAACCTGGACGAAATCATTCAGACTGGCGATGACGGTTTCTTTTGCAACGTGCTGCACCTCATTTCCAAAGTTTGTGAGTAGAACATTTGCACATCCGTCACGTAACTTAACAAGGCCTCGTGCCATGCAGATCCCTTTTTGGAGTAGTAAGGCAGTGTTGTTGTCAGCAAAGCCTTCGAATTCACTGAATGCTTTGTTGTTTACTGCGACAGATATGCTCGATCTTGGCGGCACCATGACGCCATCATCTGCAATACAAAGGTCATATACGTTTTCTTCCAAAGGTAGCAATCGCGTGCCTAGTCGAGAATGAGACGGAAGATTCTCGCAAGTTAATTACAGCGCCATTAGCTGATAAGAAATCTATGCCGATAATCAAGTCTCTTGAGCATTCCGGCAGCACAATAAAACTGGCGACGTACGTGAAACCCCGTATTCCGATTCTTGCTGTGCATATTCCAGTAGGGTTGATGAGGTGTGGTCCGTTCCAAGGAGTCAGCACTTTCTTTAGTATTTTAGAAAGTCCGCTACTCATCACTGAATAATCTGCGCCGGTATCTACCAGTCCGATGACTTCGTAGCCGTCAACGAACACACGTAAATTGGAAGCAACGTCACTATCGAAGCACCGGTCTGAATCGGTCGTCGTTCAGAGTCAGCAATGGAGGTTTTTCTGCATCAGCGTCGATAGCGGCCTTGCCTCCACAGGTCGCTGACTCTATAGTTTTCCCGACGCGGGCTTGGGGAACGAGGCCTTGGGGAGCTTGCCGAAGGTCGGGGGCTAGGCGATCTATACCTCCCCGTTGTCGTTGCCCGAGGTTGGTGTCGTTGGAAGTTACTTAAGGGTTGGCGACCTGACAGGTATTCTTCAATTTCGAAGGGACGTTCACCATTTCGTGGTCGAGGTGCATTAACAGGAAAACCACGTAGTCCTGCCTGGCGGTAATGGCACGTTCGGTAGAGATGACCAGGCTCCCCGCAGTGGTAACACAGCGGTATCCTGTCGGGAGTGCGCCAGACATCGCTCTTCCTTAGTCTCCTCTCTGGCGTTGGCTGCAGGGTGCTCGGCGGCATCGGGTACTGCACAGGTGTAGCCGCCGCGACGTCCGCACGTCCTGGAGGTCCTCGTAGTAGCACATCAGCATACGTCATTCTCGTCTTCTGTTGTAGTGGCGGCCCTGGCTGTGCACAACAGACCGCACCAGCTCGCGTAGTGCTTCCATGTCGTTACCGAAGGCTGGTGGCAACATGTCCAAGGAAGTGACGATCGCATCCTGGTTGTATAACCTTGCTCGCTCTTGGAGCGTCCTTTCCATTGCAGTAGCCTCGGAACGAAACTCGGCGACGGTGCGCGGCGGGCTTTGAATTAGTACGGCAAAGAATTCTTGCTTCACGCCTCGCATCAGATGGCGCAGCTTCCTGTCTTCACTCATATTTGAATCCGCTCGGCGGAATAAGTGAGACATGTCTTCCAGATACATGGCGACAGTTTTGTTATTGCGCTGATTTCTTGTCTGGAGCACAGCTTCAGCTCTCTTTTTGCGGTCTGTGTTCGGGAAAGCCCGTCGAAAATCATTCCGTGACCGGAAGGTGGCTTCGTGGTTTTCATACCACGTTCGTGCGCTATTTTCCAGTGTGAAGTAAACACTTCCAAGTTTGCGCTCTTCCCCATATCCGTTAGCCTTTGCGACGCGTTCAAAGTGCTCAAGCCAGTCCTTTGCGTCCTCGTAGCTTTTGCCGTGGAAAGGCTTTGGTAGCATTGGCTGGTTTACGACAATGTTGGCTGGAGTGACCTGAGCTGTCATGTTGGTTGCGTACCCGTTCACAGCCGTTGATGTTCCAAGCGAAGTCGATAAAGGTGAAAATTCAGGACCCTCACCACGTAGGCGTCGACTGCAGCGCTGATGAACAGGCGTCAGCTCGTTGGGTCGAAATCGCTGGGGTTCTGGGCTGTGCTGCGTCACTCGAGAGGGGCTTGGCATCAAACCCAGCACCTCCACCAGATTTGTAACGCACTCTTCAATAAACTCTTTTTATAGGCTAACGTAGGCTGGGCGAACTTGTGCCCGAGAATAATAGCACAGCTAGATTGTCTCGAGGATTTCCTTCTGCCTCTTCTTCTACGTTTTTCTTTTTTCCCAACACGGTTTGCGCGCAGCTGAGTCCCGCAGGCTCGTGCGTAGCAAATCATCTAGAAGGCACAAGTATTTGCTAGCGCGCGTAATTTGAAGTCACATTGTGTCAATATATGCAGACACACGAACAGACAGATGGACGGATGCTGTGATTTTCAAATGCGGAGCATTTCTTAGTTGCACGATGTTGAGCTACAGCGTCGGCGGTGGTGCCGTCCACACCAACACTGCGCATGCTAGCATACGTCTCGTGCCAGCCCAGGAAGACCCTCGCAAAACTGTCGCTCCCCTCCCCCTCTCTCGCCTCGTAAGGCCGATGCAAGCAGGGCTTGCTATTAAAAAATTACAGAGTATGCACGTTGTAAATGAGGATGAGTGGGGCGAGGCGTCCGTCAGTCTGTCCCCGCTTCCACCCGTCCGTCTGTGCAACCGTCCATGCATCCATCTGTCTGTGTGTGCATCTGTCCGTGCGTCCATGCGTCCCCATGAGTCCATCCATCCGTCCGTCTATGCGTGCATCCGTCCGTTCATCCATACGTCTTCTTCTCTGACTGTCCATCTGTCCGTCCATGCGTCCATCGGTCCATCTTGTCAACACTCCAAGTAGGCCATCTCGCATTTTTTCATCATATATTCATTATATAGTGGTACCGCCATCCAGCGGGCATTGCAAGGACTAAACGATAGGTGGCTACCTACTACTACTACTACTGCTACTACTACTTACTACTACTACTACTACTACTACTACTAATACTACTACTGCTGCTGCTGCTGCTTCTGCTACTGCTGCTACTGCTGCTGCTGCTACTACTACTACATACATCACGGACGCCCGACCCACGGCTTAAGGATCTTCACTCTTAAAAAAATAAACAACCTCTCGTGCGGTACCAACGCCTTTTTAATTTAAGATGCCAGATGAATGGCCCGTGTTGCCAGCGGTGTCGCCCTGCCTTCGCGGTGGCGCTCGCGACCGCCACTAAGGTCCCTAGACGAAGCAAGTTTACGATGCAGCGTCACTAATTGTTCTCGAGCCGTTCTCTTCATTCCCACCCCTCCTTTTCTCTGCCATCCACGTCTGTAATCGGTACATTCCTTGCACGTGATCTTGGAAATGGCTGGCGTTGTTAAATAATATTATGCAAAAGGGTCAAAATGAGTACGCATGCGCATATGGCTTCAGCCGGATTCTCGCCGTGACCAAAGAAGAAATCGTAGCCAGGACATAATCTGAAAAGGAGGAGCGTTTCAGTTGGCGCCAAGTCGGCCAAGATCGTTTCGCGGTGTTTGTTCAATGCAATATAACAGTTTTTCAACGATGCTGAGCTGCTGTAAAACAACAGAAAACGGTTTCGCTCTTTTTCACTTACCTAGTGCTCTCTGAAATGAAGCACATCGTGAAGTGTAGCTATGAAACATTTCACGTGAACGCTTTTGCGCAACTCCGTCGACGTAGGTCGACGTGGATCTGCGAAGTTAGTTTATTTGTCGGTTTTTATTGAAACGCCAAGAGCTCGTCTAATGCACGTCTAGTGAATGTCAGTTGTTACAACTACTTGAGCCTATGCACGTACACAGAACAGCTATAGCATGTAATCAATGCACTTTCAGGAACATTTCACCATTGGCCAGTTGAACAGAACGCGGCATAAAGGAGCCAAACCGCGCTGCTTCGGGACACCTTACCAGTAGAACTTTTACTTTTCAGGAAGATTCATGCACCGCATCATAATCCCCAGGCATCACGATTGTCAATATGGGCACATTAGAGAAAAACGTCATCGTCGTGCTGCTAGTCCAACGTTCGTACCAGTCTGGCTTTGGTTTTTCCTTGCGTGTGCACAAGCCGACTATAATCACTCATCACAACTTCACGCCCTGTGGGCACTGACAGGATCCAGCGTGCACTGTGTCACAGCACGAACAAAACACATTTGGAGAACTGGACTAGTTATAACTGGACTAACTACGGTGTAAAACGCGAGTGGTGTAAAATGGAAAACTGTACAACGTTGCCAGTTGAGTAATACACATCCCGCTCGTTCTTGTGTTGTACCGTTCATGTTCATAAAGGTAACCGTTTATTCTAAGCCTCATTTTGTTCTATTTTGTTTCATTTACATCTAGTCCCCGTAGCAACTGAACCCGAACATTAACTTTTTGATGAAAGTTGTGAACATTTTATCGGGCGCTCCAGGAACATAGGCGAGGAGGAAAGGGAAAAGTGTCGATACCTTGGAAACTTGTTTCATCTAGAGGCCCTAACACTACCACCACGGCGTTTATTACTTGCGACCCGTAGGGGCGCGTCAATCGAGAGTTATTCGAGATCGCCATTATATAAACACGACCATTTTGGAGGGTATGCAAAATGTCGAGTTGTTGCACCGTCCGCCACAAGCGGCGCAAGCGACTGACACTAATTGAAAATGAAGGAGGGAAAGGGTGTGGCTGTTTTTGTTCTCATGCGGCAGGCATCTAAATAGAGGAGGCGCTGGCTGTACAGCCGCTCCGTAGCCACCCCGTATATGTAGGCACTGGATCGCGCGTTCGGAATTCAGTCAAGCGTGTTTCCACTTGGCTTTCACTTGGCGTTAAAGGCAACGGTTCTCCTTCATTCAATAAATAGGAATAATGAAGACGAAATAACAATTGGGAATTCACAAACCACATGCAATTACGCAACAATTACGCGATACCCCCCCCCCCCCCCACTTTGCGACGCATTTACTCGAGTTCTCCTGTGGGAAGATGCGGGCGGCAATTCTTGTTACGTGCCCTGCGGTTCGGAATAAGGGGAGCCACGAAGTTTGAAGAGGTGGTAAGAAGCCCGCCACACTAGAGAAGTGACAAGTAACAGAGCGTAGCAGATGACATTCTGTAGTACGAGACAAAAACACTAATCCCTGGCACACGTTGTGGGTAGCGGCTTCTTTATGCCCGAATCACCGACAGAGGTCGCGAGGAGCAGTCAGGATGTCTCTGCGTCTGGAACACCGTGGTGGCACAAGCCGTCGCGTCCCCATCACGCCAGCATTTGTGACTGTGCGGGGCGTCGCGTCATATCTACAGTTTCCGTTGTGTGGCCTCGTTGCGTTTCGCAAATGTTTGGCATGCGGAGGACAAGCGGGCGGACAGGAATGTAGGAGGGCAGGGTGCCTCCTCCTGGTGCTGTCTGCTAAGCGGTGCCGGCTCTCTAGCGAGTGTTGGAAAACGGCGACGGGCAATCATGAAGCGTGCTGGTCAAACTAGCGGGAGGACGAATGCCTCCGGCGAGAGCGGCACAAGTGATGGTGACGCGCAGCGAGCGGTCCACACTTCTTATTTCCGTGCAGTGGCCGCCCGCCGAGCATACTGCATGGTAGTGTCACGTTGACCTCTCTCTTGAGTTGACATTTCGCAAGCAGGGAAAATGTGCTGCCGTTTTTAGGCTTTTCTTTGGATCTTTTCTAATCCAGATTGTATTGAACGGCCCCCTTGGCTTAAAACTTGCGTATCTTGGCCAGCGCAGCGGAAGAAACACAAAATAAACAGACACGTAAACATAAAAAAGCACTTAAAAAGGCCCGTAGACATTAATTGAAAGTTTTCTGAAAAAAAAAAGATCAAAATGTAAAGACATGCACATAATACCCAAAGAAGTGCAGGTGGTGCTACTAATGCAGATACCCAGAATTTAGCTTCAGATACGCTATTTCATTCGCGTGAACTCACATTTGTCTGCTTCTATACCGCCGCAAGATGCCTCATAATGTAACTGAAATGGCAGTGCTGGCATCTGCAATGTCGCTTCTATTTTACCGTACTATAGCCATTCATATGACATTTTTATACCTTCACTAATTGCTTATCTCGTATTCCCTAATGCGTAGTTTAATAGGATATTGCAACGACTTCTTAAAATAGTTTTATTTCATTTCTTACTATGTATATGTATTCATACGTATGACACGCTCTTGACAACATTGCCTTAATTTGAAGTGTGTAACAGCTTTACACTTGATTGTGCCGTTACTATTTCTGTTTATACTTCACATTGCTGCTTTGGAATTATATGGTTTGTCGTTGTTTCATGTTTGCTTTTGTTCTACGTATGTTAGTGCTATTTATTACTCAATTTGTATTCTTGACACACTGTAGTGTTTATTCCCGCTTCGCGTTATGTAATTACATTTCTTTGTACATTCGCCCCTGCTTGGGCCCACTTTTGGGCCTTGTTAAGGGTCGGAAGGAAGGTCACTGATGATGGCATCCCACCGCTGCCACCCAGTTGTAAAGGTTGAAGGAGGAAGTTGCTGATGGCGTCCCACCGCTGCCACCACTTGTTGCGAACGGGGTCTACCCGGTCTCTTGTGGTAGCGTGGTGTAACCGGGTGGAGGAAGCGAACGCTGACAAGAAGATGGTACGAAAAACAAACAGGTTTATGGCACTATTTACACATATTTACAGCAAAGAAAGGTTAGTGGTTTCACAAACCACGAGCGTGGTGGTTGAACCGTTACATCGTTCAGAGCGACGTCCAGCACTCTGCGGCGTCGTTTTAAGCCCTGTCGGGCTCCTCCTCTTTGAGTGGAACACCAATCACACACACACATCAAGTGAGGGGGACGAGCATGCACGGTCCACGTGAACGTCCAATATTGAGTCGTGATCACTGCACTGCAAGGTGGCACCAGCGGGGCTCTTCCTCGTCGTGTGTGTGCCGCTAGTCGAGAGGTACCAAGCTCCTGACAGCATACATCAAAGGGTCTGCCGATCTGTTCGCTTAATTAGCGGGGCGATTTGCGGCGGCCGCCGCGGTCTCTTCCAAGGAAGATGCTGTCTTTGTTGTACTCTCTCGAACGGTTTACGGCATCGTGGCGACATGACGTCTCATCCTCCGGCTAGCAGGGACAATGCCTGGCGGGCATAGGCAGCCGGCCGGTCGTCTACTTGATTGAGGATTAAAAGAGCGCCGCTCCCTCGTCAGCTCTGGCGCCGGTCACAACAGCTTCCCCCCTCGCCAGATGAGTCGCCGAGGGAATCAGTCACCGCTGCTTCTCGAAGGGACGACAAAAGGGTCCGTAGTTGAAAGTCAGGAACTCACCTTTGCTTGCCGCATGGTCTGGGTAATGCCGAAATCTTGAACAGCGTCTGGCAGACTGGGCACTGAAGAAGTTGAGAGCCCCCCCCCCCCCCCAGTAGACCGGCTTACGCGCAATGGCGTCTGCACAGATGAAGTGCCGGACCAAACGTAACAGCCTGCAGTAGTTTGTAAGTAAACAAATAATAAATAAATAAATAAATCTTGTTTTATACGTCAAGATTGTGGGACCTTCTTATCACAGATCGCCAAGTGTTGTCATGAGTGATAACAGATTCACGGCGAAGCTATAAGAGTGCACGCGTGCCGCTCTTCTAGCTTGGTTATCCTGGCTTCTGAGTGATCAGATAATCTATACAACGCGACACGCTAGGCACCGCACTAGAAGTTACGCAACACGTTCGCTTATCAACCGTGAGTCGAGACAACGTCAGCTATCCAAGTTAAAATACTCACGCGAGCCTGCGCGCAATGCGCCACGACGGGCGGCAAATGAAAATGCGTATGGTAAGCCACGAAGCGTAAGGGCGTCCAAAGTAACATATCAACAGCACCAGAGTTCACTTTGAACATTACA
Organism: Rhipicephalus microplus; assembly: GCF_043290135.1. NCBI lineage: Eukaryota > Metazoa > Arthropoda > Arachnida > Ixodida > Ixodidae > Rhipicephalus > Rhipicephalus microplus. The sequence goes on from NC_134701.1 coordinate 291,507,484, forward strand.
GTGGCGGTAAAAGTTTAGCGGACCAGAGGAACGCGGGCCACCTAGCACCACGGTGCCTTTTGACAGCTGCACAACGAAGCTTAAAGGTGTGCACTGCGCACGTGCGCCCTTATTTACCTGCCAGCCTGCTCGTTCACTCGCTTACACAGAGCGCGCATGTTTCCAGAAGCTTACCTGTATATTAGCGATCATCGCATACTCTTCTTGAGCTCCTTGAAACTGGTCGTATGCAATATACGAATTCTAAATAGTGATAAATTTGATCAATAGTGCCCCTTTAGGGCATATCAGTCCTAATCAAGAGCAGTTGAAAAACATCTTACACTTTTGTTTACTCAAAGGCAGTGACTTTTTCACCTACATAAAAAGAAAACAAAACTGGTAGGTTCTTTTATGAAATCAGCTAAAATGAGTCGAAGTCGAAAGCCATGTTCTTGTTTTGAGTCGATGTATCGATCCCCGAACGAGGTTGCACGTTGCCTCCGTGATCACAGTCATTTCAAACTTGCTGCGCCTCTTTTAGCTTTGCACTGAATCCGAAATCGGCTCACCTTTGACCAAGCGACGGCGTCATGTGTCATGGCTGCGTCATTTCACGACATGATGACGTCCCAATTTATAGCGATCTGTGTCACTGTAATGATGTAATGTGGTGACCTCATCAGGTGACAATTTTTCTGCATTAATTAGGTTTTATAAAACATCTATGCCTTTTAGCCTTCATGTACGCGCAAACTAGGATAGAGCAATAGAGTAGAATATTGCATACCATCACTTTAAAAGTCCTTCAAAGCCCTTATTATTCTATTAAAGGGGCCCCGAAACACTTCTTTGAGTAACCATGGAATGAAATAAATGGAAGAGCTATTTGCCTCACGTATTCAACGCCACAAAAATTTTGAGACTCCACCCAGAGCAAGTGGAGTTACAAAAATTCGTCGCATGCCACAATTGCATTCTTTCTCCTTTGGTCCCGACAAATGCGCTTAAGCTAAACAGGGAAGGATGGGAGGGGCAAATAAATACGTCACACACGCCTCGGGACCTTGAGCACTTTTTCTTCATTTTTTTTTCTGAATACGCGGCTTTTTCAGTGTGATCGCGCATGCACGCGTGGATAAGTGTGGGACCCCCAACAAGTGTGTTGGAAATAAAGTGGAAACGGATTTCAATAATAAAGCCACATCGAGGTGATATGTGATTTATAGTCATCTGGCGCAAGTTCAGGTATGGCTGTTTTAGGCATGAGTTTTAACCAGCACAGAAAAATAAAAGCCTCTGCTCAACTGCGTGGAAACAACATCAGGATGTCGCCTCTACCAATCAAGGAGCGGCCAGCTTGCACGCCTATTCTGGGCAATAGCGATTTCTCATCCCGTGTTTCTCGAGCAACAACCGGTGCGCCCATTTTGTAGCGAAAGTCAACACACGAGGCACGAAGGAAGGAAGCTCGCAGTGCGGCTCCATCAAAAGCAGCAGAGGCGCCCATCTGGCTGACGAGCCGTGCTCATGGAGTGGCTGCCGAGACGTGCTCCGTAAACAACGAGGCTGCCTCCGCTGTTTCGCTTGCTGCCCGAGGTCATCCTTTGATATGGGAGTCGGCAAGTGAATACGAATGAACGCAGTCCTTCAACCGTTGTAACATTTTACATACAGACGCAAACAATGCACACCCCAAAAGGATGTTTCCACAATTATATTTTAATTAATAGATTAATAAACATATTTATTGACGGGTCCCGGAACAACCCTAAGGTTTTTGTACAGGCACACACAAAAATTTCTGATAATAAACACTTTAGACGAAGACCGTGTACAGGAGAAAAACAACAAGGAATTCGGCCAGTTGTTCAATCTAGCAGTTGTTCATCCGGGTTCTTCTCCACGTGCACTTCATTGGCGCAGTTTCGATGGAAATGGGAAGTCGAGGACCATAGTCTGTATTGGGTCAGGAAGACACTGCACAGAGCAGGTAGGCTCGTCTGATCTCCCCACCACCACACACTTTCATCTGTGGATAAATTGAGTCTTTCTCCTCCTCCTTATACTCGCAACTGTATCGTGTGGGCAGCCTCAAACTCCAAACACCTTTTTTCCAACGCGCTTCCTTTCAATATGTATTTTTAAGTGCGAAGAACTTTAGGGGCAAGGCTTGTCATCGGGGTGTCCTGTCGTCAAGGCGTGTAGTCGCGGTTCATCGTAAAAAAATATATCCACTGTGGGAATGATGATTACTGGGGCGAAGCTTCGAAGGGTTTTATCAATAAACCGTGAATCATCCACTGGCCCCGCCTGTATGTTCGTCCGTCCGTCCGTCCGTCCGTCTGCCTGTCCATCCGTCCACCCGTCCGTCCACACGTCCATCCATACGTCCGTCCATCTATCTAATGAACACTACAAGTACTACCATCTTGCATCTTTTCATCATTTAATCATCATTGCAAGTACCGCCATCTAGCGGACATTTTAAGACTAAAATGAGAGGTGGCTACTACATACAGGAGACGCACAACCCACGCCTTAAAGAGCTTCTCCCCTAAAACGTGTACGCGCCATAGTGGGTAAATCTCACTACTTGCGGCCAGTCCACTAAAAAGGAAGAAGGCTACAGTCAGCGCAACAAATAGTCGACTACGTGCAGAAACACGCTTCCTTTATGCCATACAGGGAACTGAAACCGAGCATGTAGGGAAGAAGAACCGATGGGGTAAGGTGCACTCTGGCGCAGCTTTCCGACGATGTAGTAAAGCGGAAAACGCCCTTTTCAATGTGGCCAGTTTCAGTCTCGGCACCGAAGAACTATCTCTAAGAGCATTGCATGCTTCGCCCCTCCCAAGTTTTTCGCTTGCATCCTAGTAAATGCGATTTGCTGCTACATATTTCAGGTTGAATTGGTTGGCGCACTGCGTTATGATACAACTTGCATTCGCCGAGCACAATTTTCTCTCGGTTGGGTCAGTATAGATCGACTGAAATCAAGCTCGGAATAAGCTATTCTTCCCGCTTTGTAGTGACTTGTGCAGGGCTCGTTACATTTGGCAATTCAACTCGTGATGCTTCGCAATTTATTTGCACGACACTACGGCGTGCATATGTGCTCAGACTTTGCTTCTGCGGCATTGACTTGGTGAAAGTCCCGAGCCGCAAGGCTGGAGATTTCATTGACAGGATCTTCATCATGAATTGGCTCATGGATGATCATGATAAGACTTGTCGGTGGCTTTTGGCTGGTGACTCTGAGCGTGTGCTGCTGGCGAAGCCGCCACCAAATTTAGTGCGTCGAATCTGAACCTAACCTGTAAACTGTTTGGTTTGATAATGTAGCGGCGTGACGGCATACGATGTAGACGTGCCGTCATCGCTAGTTTAATAAAAGACGAGACATAGAGGAAGCGAGCTGGCGAAGTAGACCAGCGGCCGTGGCGTCCAGCCAGCCTGAAGCACACGAACGTTCTAAGCGCCTCACACCACGAGTCACCCGCTCGCCATCTTTTTGTCCAGCCGGTTGGCCACCACTATAGCGCTACGCTACACGTGCTACCCGCCTAGCGTGTTACGCGATAGAAAATAAATGAACGAAAAATGCAAGAACACATAAACACTATATGTATATATGTGCGGCACTTCTTATTGTGTCCACTTGGAAGTCAGAATGCCATCAGGCTGGAAGGCGAACGAAGGAGTCCGATAGTTCAGGTGGCTGGCACTGGGAACCACGCAGCGGGCGAGGACCCCGATAGTGGCGCGTTGCTAGCAGCAGCGAGAAAAGCAGAGAGGAGGTTGAAGATTGTGGTGGTTAAATTGGTACGAACGCCAAAGCCGCCGCCGTTCCAAGCGTCACGTGTTGCAGCAGCTTGAGTGTGCCGACAGCGATGCGTCTGTTGGCAGCGCAATGCATGTTCTAGACAGACCACTGGCCGTACACTGCGCATAGACGTGATGCTGCCTCTCCTGCCTTCACAAGAAGGCGGAGGTAATGCTGAATGACTAGCCGCGACACTGGCTGGTACTTGCTTTGTGGATTGGTGACAGGGCGTCTGATCTGCCCTCTCAGACAGGTCTAGAAAACCCTGGCTTCTCTTGAGGTATAGGAGGAGCACTCGCGGTGGGGCTGACAGCCTACGAGCGTTGCATCAGCCGGCACCAGAGTGTTGGAAAAACTGATGACATGCAGCGTGACAGCGGGCTCTGGCTTCATGGTGGGCGTGGTGTCGCGGGCTTCCACACGTGTTGGGACCGGCGTGAGTTTTGCAGGCAGGTAACCTGTCGTGGCTGGGGTCATCAAAACTCTTAGGACAGACAGTGCAACTTAGCAGGCTTATACATTGAATCCAACGGGGCACGGGGCAGTGGTGAGCGTCGAATCCGTTATTGAGAGAAGTGGCATTAGCGACCCACTGGAGGCAACAGCCATGGACTCCGGGACAGCTGGTCTCTCAAACGACAGGTCTATTGACACGGAAGGTTGGTCTCCGTTACCTGTTTGGCCAGTTGTTGTCGGCAGACGAATGGTCTGGTCTGGCTGTGGTGAAGGAGGCGGCCTTGACACTGATTAGCCAGGTGCCATTGTGTCACTTTTGGAAAAGGATCACGTTTGATGCCGTAAAACTTATGCATAGCGTCTCCCAGATCATCATACGGGTGAGGACTCCAGGCGAAGTATATGAGGTGGCGCTTGAGGTCATGTGGAAGATGATATTCCAATACCTCGTACATTAACTCTTGGATCCAAATGCCGTTGCGATCCAAGGCCACCGCAAACTCCTCGAACCATGACTCTATAGGCGCGAGGTCCAGAATGGTGGCAGTGGCGTGTCGAATCGGGCTGCCAGGCTTGCGCTGGCTGGAACATGGCCGTGAAGCTCGGTGACAGTTGCGCAGCGTCGGTCCGTGTGTCCATGGTTACCATTTTGTAGCGACGTGAGATTCACGACTTGAGCGAGTTGGTACGGATTCATCTTGATTTTAACAGCAGACTGGAGAACGAAAACTAAAAGTAAGAGCACAACACGTGTAGTGCCTTACTGTTCTTCTAGTCCTCGTTCTCCAGTGCGCTGTTAAAATCAAGTTGTAGCGACGTCAGAGCGTCCGACGTAGACGTGCCATCGTCGCTGGTTTAATGAAAGGACAAGACGTACAGGAAGCAAGTTGCCGAAGTAGAGCAGATGCCGTGGTGTTCAGCCAGCCTGAAGCACACGAACGTCCTAAACGTCTCGCACCAGGAGTCACCCACTGGTCATTTTTTTCTCCAGCCAGTTGGTCGCCACTATAGCGCTACGCTACAACACCATGTTTCTAAAACGTTGCTGTCGATAACCATGGCGTCTTAGATTTGCTGACGCTATTTGTTAGTGCAGCCTTAATTTTCATTTGCTTTCAGTATCCCTTTAATAAGAAGAGAATGAAGAGAAACCGAAAACGGAGCGGTTATAACCAGCTATAGTTTGCTCTGCATGGGATAGAATATTTGCAGAAAATACAAGGACAAAACTCGTCAAGGTGGAACATGCTGCTCTGTCGAGCTTCCGGGCACTCACCTTCGTCAACCACTTTGAACTGGAAGCTGTCTCTTGTGGCATTGGACTTTTGGTGCAGCAGGTAGAATATATCCGCGTTATCCAGGTCGGCTGCACAATAAAAATAGAAAGAATTGAGTAGCAGCTAAGCTAGTCTGCTCATTTGAGAATCGAGCAGAAGGTTTATGAGGACACTCAGTCTAAATAGGTCTAGTAGATATTTATGAAATACTAATTTGAGCAATTCAGATCATAACACTTCGCAATAGCAGCTCAAAGCCTAGCTTTATTGGTAATTTCGAAGGGCCGCTGCGTCAGAGTGTGCGAAAGTATTTATGACGTCACTGTTTGAATGTGACGTCATCAGCAGTCCTAAGCACATTATCTTAGCTTACAAAATAGCTGCTCCGAGTTCTGAGAAGTCTTGCAACTTTGATGGTAATTTCAAGATTTGCAAAGAAAAACTTGTGGAAATAAATATAAAAGTATCCGACATTTGGTGGAGGGAGAGCGAGAGAGAAAAAAAAACATTTGTTAGGTGGCCAATGAGTGAATGTGGCAGGGTTTCTTATTCCAGGAACCCTCTGCCCTGGACCACCTGTCGGGCTCACGCGACGAGTTGGCGTTGGACGACGAGGACCGGCTTGGAGATCGCAGCCTGCCACGCTTCACTGTGGAGGCTTGGGTCTGCATTTAATTCTGGTGCTTGTGTGGCTGTTTTGCTGCCTTTGCGTTGCAGTAGGAGGTGGGATAGGGTGGCTGCCACACCACAGAGTGGGCAGATGTATTCCTACGACGCTGGTTTGAGGTGAGGTATTAAAATGCCATGCGAAAAGGTAATACATTGAAGGCGCCTATAGTCTGTGCCTTCGTCTCTTGAAAGTTTGGGATGCGGGGAGGGTAGAACCTGCGTTATAACTTCTAGTGTTGCAGCAGTTCCTGGTAGAGAAAAGGCACTGATTTGGGTTTTTATTGGTGTTCTGGTGTGGGAGGTGCCCTTAATTTCGTGTGGGGAAGCCAGGTTGGTGCTTTCGCGGGCCGTGGCATGTGCCACTTCATTCCCCTCGAGGCTCTCATGACCCGGAACCTAGATATTACTGGTCAATGAGGGAGGAGTGTCGATGTGTTTCTGAATCTTTATAGCTCTCGCGGAGATCATTCCTTTCAGATAGTTGCGTGCCACTTTTTGGGAGTCGGCAAAGACCACTATAGGATCCTCTCACGTTTGAGTGAGCAGTGCTATAGCGGCCTCTTCAGTTCTATCCGCGCGTTTGTCCAGGATAGTCGCCGTCGCTAGGGTCGCCCCCTTGTGGTCTGTGACGCAAATCGCGAAGGCACTACGTCCTGAATAATTGGCAGTGTCCAAGTATCGTGCCTCGGGGCCATCACGGTGGTTTTTCCATACGTTGTTTACCCTGGCAAGTCACCTTCTTCGATTATGTTCTGGATGCATGTTGAGAAGGATGCGTTGAACTTCCAGGCATCTGGGCATCTGCGGATCTGCGACAGTATCTCGCACTTCTATTCGTCGTCGGGTTCTAGGATGGCTGCATATACTCTGCGTCGAAGGACTGCTCGGCCAGTGGGTGAGAGCTTGCGTCTCTCGACCTGGCTGATGATGTGTGCTTCGATGAGCTCTTCCCATGTGTTGTGAACACCCATGCGAAGCAATCGATCCGTTGAAGCATTTGGCGGCAGTCCTGAGGCATGCTTTGTGGCTTTTCGTATAAGTAAATTCATTTCTTGTTTCTCTGTTGTCTTTAAATTCAGATAAGAGATTTCGTATGTTGCGCGGCTAAATTAAAGAGTTTTCACCCTTCGCAGTTGAGGTGTACTCTTCCTTGAAGCCACTACGGTGGTTGGCCACCCGTCGAATGAGGTGAGTGAGCTGTGCGGCTGTATTCTAAGCCGAGGTAGGGTACCAGAGCCGGATGAGTACTTATGTATATGAACCCCAAGGAACCGAAGCGAGTCTACTTGCGGTACTTCGATGCCTTGTAGAAAGACTTGTGGGTTTGGTGCATCGTTACGTGGTGGTCTGCCCCAGGTACGTGTCGCAAGTACTAACAGTTCAAAAATTTCTGGAGCAAATTGAAGACCGCATGTGTTATGCTTTTGTTGAATGATGTTAACCGCCTCCAGGAAGCGGCCTTCTGTTTGCCCATGTTTCGCCTCTCGTCCATAGAGTGATATGATATGCGCATAACGCATGATGTATTCCAGGGACAGTATCCAAAAGACGGCGAAGGCTGAGGAGCACCACGTTGAAAAGGAGTGGTGAGACCACCGAACCCTGCAGCATAAATTTTTCATGTAAGTGGGAAAGCTTGGTCCAGATGTTTGCTATCCCCACCGTGGCTGTACAGTTGCTGAGGAAAGCATGCAGATAGGTACATCACATCGCATCTAATATCTTCTAAATTACGTAGGATGGATTCATCACTCACGTTGTCAAAGGCACCCTTCACGTTCAGAGCTAGAATGGATGACTTGCTGTGTTTGCCTAAATAGAGAAGGGTTTCTTCCTTTAACTAGAGGAGGACGTCTTGTGTGGGGAGCATATGACGGAAGCCGAAGATGGTTTTAAAAAAGTAATCATTTTCTTCGAGGTGTGTGGTAAGCCACTCGTTGACCATGTGTTCAAGCAATTTCCCGGCGCCAGACGTAAGGGAAATGGGGCGGAGATTAGTGATAGAAATCGGCTTGTTAGGCTTGGGTACCATGGTCACCTCTGAGTGCTTCCAGGCTGTTGGTAGCTTACATTTAATGCAGAAGTCAATACAGAATTGAAAGAGTGCCTTCAATGCCAGGTGTGGTAGCTGTCTTAGGTGCCTATTGGTGACTCTGTCTTTGCCTAGGCTTGTGTTGTGTGTCAGCTTAGAGAAAGCCGCATGTAACTCTACCTGCGTAAAATGTCAATCTAGCTCTTTGTTTGGTGCTCCTTGGTCCCTGGAGATGGGAAGGCTGTTCGAGGTAGCTTGCATGTTACCAGTCACGTAACTGGGTCTCAAGTTCTGGCAGTAGCTGCTTCTATGTGCCGGCATAGTTGTGGATGGCCGTCTGACTGTATGCCTTCGTTTGGTTTTCGTGTGGGCGTCGTCGATCAGGCTCGAAGAATGTGCCAAGTCTTCTTTGTTCTCAGTGTTCCTTGCAGTTGATTGTCAAAGGGCCACCAGTTCCGGCTAGCTAGCTGTCCGTCGTACTCCTGTGCCTGCAGTGTAAGCGTGACAGTCCTAAGTTTGAGCTTTCGGTTCACCCTTTGCCGTCGCCATCGTTTCAGAAGTGATCACCAAGCCTAGCATAGACAAAAAGATGATTATCAACAGCCAGGTTGGCCTTGTTCAGTTGAATTGCCTTAGTATGGCCGTCAGCAGTACCAACTATCTCGTTTTGCCAGGCTTCAATGTCATCAACGGTCGACTCCTCGTCAAGTTTTTTCCTGTACGCGTTCCAGTCCGTAAGCTGTTCCTTTTTTGTCTTGGGAGAATGGTGAGCCTGTTCTACATCGAATTGAATGATGTGATGACCACTGCCTAGAGTTTCTGGGTGTCATATCTACGTTGCCCTTTCTACCTCTCGAGTGAACGTGAGATACGAATTAGTGTCCTTGGGTACGCTCTTGCCCTCTCGTTGCTATTTATTGCTAGGTAATGCGCGTACTTTCTTATTCACAGAATTATTTTCGTGAAATATTTGAGCAACTTCGGATCAAACGCTTATATAAGAGGGGACATTACCTGTATGAGCCGAATTCGTAGCGACACGACGTAGTCACATCAAGCATTTGCGCATATCATTAGTTTTATTAAATATTTTGATCTCACATTTTAATCGGTCAGGGCTGCACTGCATGTTGTGGAAAGCATGACACGCAAACCACACAACTGTTCTTGCACAACATGCACTCGAGCGTGAAAGGGGGCGTTTGGAATCGACTCGCAACGTTTCGTCACAGCTGTCAGCGGAGACAATGTTGAGGGATTGCTGGGCTCTGCCGCGCGACCTCAGTCGCATCTCTTCTCCCGGCGGGTGATGACATGTGGGCTGCGACAGCCATTATGCACGCACGCAGATAGCACCATCGCGTCACCTTAATCTCCCACTCAGTCAACGTCGAAGAGGCGTCACTGTGGCGGAACAGCAGCGCGAAACAAATAAGAGAGTCCACTTCCCACTCTTACGCAAGGCAGTTCGAACGACGCAGACGAGGCTGTATGCAATGTGCTAGCGAAGGAAGCGTTTTATGGGTGAAGAGCTTAATCATCTATACAAAATCTGTCACGCAGAATCCTCGTGGCGAAAATGACCTTTATGATAGGGTATGCACTAAAATGTCTTGCTTAATTGCCCCGATCACATTGTTCACAAGAGACTCGCGAGAATTTATCAAGCTAGTTCTCAATAAGCTGGGAAGCGTAAACGCATGCGTGAATCACTGAACGGAAGGCGAAGTCCAAAGGAAAGGCAACAGTGACGTGAAACACAAAAGCTTGTTGCACGAATTCAGCCTGCCAATTTACTCTATCTAGGGACAACAGTTCTAAATTTATATTGAAGCCTGTTTGTAAGTTATACAGATAACAAGTCGGGCCAAATGATGCCCCTCGGCGTTTGCGTCATTGTAACTTCTTTCTTCTTTCTCTCCTCATAATTTCTTTTATATTTCTGAGCTGGGAAATGAATGATCGTCTTTACGGTTTGCCACATCAATTGATTTCATGTCACCGCTGCCGGCCTATGGCGGGTAATACGTAATAGTGGCGACGAGAACTCTGCAACAAGAAGGCCAGCATACACCCATACGCGATGGCCTGCGGAACGAACCCACCAGCCATGACACATCAGGTACCAGAGTTCGAAGAGGCAAAAGATAAATGGCAGGTGTATTTTTTAGTAAAGGTGAAAGCTTATTTTAATGCGAATGATGTGAAAGACCATACTAAGAAAAGGGCCCTGCTGGTAGCCGCGCTTCGAACAAAGACAATTGAAATCTTGAACGGAAAAGTATCTAAGTGGAAATCTAATGCTCTGACCTGCGCAGAAGTTATGCAGACGTTAAACAGGTACTGCGACCCAGTGCCGAATAAAGTTTTTGAAAGCTTCAAATTCTTCCATCTCTGCCAACAAGGGGAGCCTTTACATTTATCGTGGCACTGCGACATATGGCACAAAATTGCAATTTTTTGACGATGTCGGACAGACTTATAAGGGACCGTATTGTGTGCGTAGTCAGTTCCAAGAATTTGCAAAAACAACTGCTAGGAAAACAGACCTGAACCTTCAATAAGCGGAGGATCTTGCGCTTGCCGCAGAAAACACCGGATGCGATTCACAAGGTATCACTCCGGATAAAGAGCACGCGAGTTTGCTTACGTTGACGGGTTAATACGAGTCGCGCGCGAAGTCGCCGGGCGTACAACAATGCAATTGTTGTGGGAAGCATGGTCACAGAACTGACGTTTGTGTATTAGTCAAGCGCAAATGCTTCAAATGTACATACAGAGAGGGTATTTTGCCAGAATGTGCGCGGTGAACGACAAGACAAGCAGAATGCTAGCAGTGATAGCACATGCAACGGAAACTGAAGAAAGCGATAACAGCACGTCGCGAATATGGTCCTAAGTGCTCACTTATACCCCCAATGAGAAAAGAATTCGCGTGGAATGGCGTTCAAGTAACGATAAACATCGACATGGGCTCCTGTTTGCGTCATTTCTAAGAGGATCTACGAGACGTACTAATGGTCGCAGCTGCAGAAGTTAGAACTACAGCTTTCATGCTATCTGGGAAAACTTCTGCTTCTTGGTGCATTGACAATGCCGGTTTCCTACGAAGGTACAACAGCTCAGTGCAGTTTGGCTGTTTTAAACTGCGATGGCCCTGGTCTTTGCGCCTAGATTATGCTGAAAACATTATCAGATGAACGCGTCCCGGTTTTCAACGTGTATTCACAGCCTTCAAAGTCAACTAAAGTCAGGGAGGTTGTTCGGAAGCTTCTCCAGCGAAACGCTGACCTTTTCAATGAGGGCACTGGTTTCATCAAAGGTCCACCAGTCCTACTGCACATCAAGACCGGATCAAGCCACAACATATTCAAGGCAAGAGAAATTCCTTTTGCACTACGTGACGAAGTGTCAAAGAAGCTTTACAGAGCAGTCTCTGCTGGCACAATTTAACAATCTGAAATCGCGACACCCATTGTTCCGTTTTTAAACAAGGACAGAACGGTGCGCATATGCGGCGACTTGAAGGTGACCTTAAAGCCATTGTGTGAAGTTTAGCAGTACCCGCTGCCTGTCATAGGCGATATTTTCGCAAATATTTGCAGAAGAAAGAAATTCGGTATGTTAAATAGACCTTCGCGACGCATGCAACCAGGTCGAGCTAGATGAAGACTCGCGGAAATCAGCAGTGATGAACACACCGAAGGGGCTGATCTGTTACAAAAGGTTACCGTTTGGCATCGCGTCAGCGCCTGCGGTATTCCAAGAAAATGTCGAATCAGTGTTGCAGGGGTTAAAAGGGGCTCAGTCATATCTGAATGATTCTCTTGTATCTTAGAGCAACTACAACAAAAATGCTTATCTGCAAGAAGTGCAGCAGTGATTCAGCGAGAACGGCATGAAGCTGCGTGCGGACAGGTGCGGGTTTTGTGAATTGTCAGTGACGTGTCTCGGAGTAGATCCGCTCGAAAAGAACATCGCTGCCGGTCAAAGGGAAGACACGACGCCCATCGCGTTTCCCTCTAGTCGGGCAGTATTCTTCAATAACAGTCCGAAAGTAGGCGACCTTACCCCAAGTTCAGCGTCCTATCAGTCACGCTCTTCAGGCTGTCAAATCAATTTCACTGTTACGCACCAACTAGCCCAAGCTTCCACTCTTATCAATTTCACTGGTTACCCTCTGACCGTTAACTACTGTAGCTACTAAAAGCATCTATGACCACAAGAGTTTGTTTAATCGTTATTTATGGACGTTACTCATCGGGATGGAGATGCATGACTAAGCATTAGCTTAGATGCATTTACGTTAGGTGGTGCTATAGCTGTCAAACACCAAGACAAAGCGATATACATCAAAAAACTTTATTAGCAAGTCTGTACCCGTGTATAGCAAGTGCAGGCATGCTCTGCACATTTGACAACGGTGGAATGTGTGCTTGCTTAGCTGAAGATCCACGCTTCTTCAGGGCGCTTTTATCGAATCTATTTCGTAAGACGAAGCGCATTTGGATTGATAAAACGCGCCCGCATCAACGATGCACGCTTTGTGGCCGTTTTGAGGCATGTGATTATACGGAGATATTAAAATGCCAAAAACTGCATAAAAAAAATCTAGATGGCCACAAAATCAAAACGGCCACAAGGAGTGCGTCGTCTAAGCAGGCATGTGTGACCACTCGAAACGCGCTTCGTCTTTTGAAATAGCTATAGATGACGAAAGCGCCCTCAGGCTGTCCACAGACGTGGCCGCGGCTGTAGATATTGTAACTGGAAAGACTGTGTTATTGCTAAAGAATTTCATCTCCCTATACACGTTGACAAATGCGTGCCTCAGTGCCTCAATAGGGACCGTAAGCAATAGTTTTCTTCACCATACAACGCTTGAATCTACAGCAACGCGTGAGCACTATCAGAACCTTCAGCGGCGCATAATAAACACGACGATATCGCCGTCCATTCATAACAAGTTAGATGCGTTGTTCATGGTATGGCGGTCAGCGTTGTTCCGGCTGCTGCATTTTCACTGGTGCTTTTTACAACGTCGAGTAGGTAACGAATACATCGTAATCAACATCTTCACCCAGTGCCAGTAGGTAAAGTCAAACGTTGAAACTGCTTAAATTAAGAACAACGATCTATTTATGTGTCAGGTTTATCCGTATCTCCAATTCCATCAAAGCTTCTAGCCCATCTAGTATAAAATCTGCAGAAACATTGTTGCGGTTGTTTTACGTTATCTTCGACAACTCGCACTGGGGTACCCAGAACAACGGTGATTGGACGATAGTTATAGCGCGAGAACAAAATGACGACACAGAGACAAGAAGGGCACGAAAGACACCTTCTTGTCTCTCTGTCGTCGTTTTGTTCTCGCGCTATAACTAACGTCATGCCATACCAACTAGCCCAAGCTGCCACACTTCTAAGGTGATTGGACGAAACGGTGCATGATTTGACGAAGATGTCATTATAACGCGTAAGAATTCCAACGCTTGATCATCTTTGTTGGTGCTGTTGTTGCATTTTGCTGTGTTCCATTTACTTGTGGTGCGATGCTGCATACGCATGGAGAAAACACGTGGTAGAATTCTGTGCGCCTCTGTTTCTTGTTTCCGCAGTAATCCGCGCTGCCGCTGACGTTACGTGTTCCTGCAGTGCCGGTACGAATGGTTCACGCATGTTAACTTTCGGCAAGCGTGAGTGTTTAGTCAACACAGATGAACAATAGAATACTTATGGGCAGTAAATAAGACACTCAGTTACTGAGCATTAAGTCACATGTTCGAATCTCGCCGCAAATAACATTTTTGAGTGCCGCACTTAAGCACACTGTAGCGAGGTGATAGTGTGGCCCTCATTTCGGGCTAATGATTGATTTATCGATCTATCTTCAGGGTCCAACGTCCGAAAAACACTTTATGATTATGAGAGACACCGTATAGTGAAGGGCTGCGGAAATTCTGATCACCTGAGGTTCTTTAACGTGCACCCAAACCTGAGCATAGAGGCCTGTAGTATTTTCGCCTCCATCGAAAATGCAGCCGCCGCAGCCAGGATACGATCCCGCGACCTGTGGGTCAGAAACCTTAGCCGCTAGACCACCGCGGCGGGGCAATGAAGGATTGGCACAGGAGATGACAAAAGAGAGCGACCGCACACTTGAGCAGAGTTCGAATGAGGGTTATAAGAAAGTGCAAAGCCGAGAAAGGCGCTGGAAAGTACGGAGTCTGCCATGAAAAGACAGCTCTTGCGTGTACTACAGACCCACTGCACGTACATTGCTTCGCCTTCGCCATCCTTGAAGAATGAGCCCGTCAAGCTAGCGAGATGGAGCACCCTCTGTTAACTTTAACGCTTGGAAACTAACTACACTTATTAGTTGAATTTTTACTATTTTTTTCCTTCTTCGCCTCGCTGAAGTTACAACTAAACTTCTGCTGAGGCAGCAGATTCACTATCAACAAAAAGCAAATGCAGTGGAGTTTACAGGAGTCGGCGTTCATATACTGCATCTGTTTCCATACATGGTTTCGCACAACAAGAACGATCGAATTGTGCGCCGTGCATTGCCAGCCAAGTGAGTGGGTTAACAGCGTCCTGCTCAACACCTGCTCTTCTTATCATGTGTTATTATTCGTGGTTCCTTGGAATAACTCAGCTAGTAGATACCGAAAACGAGCTGCTGTGTTAACCCTAGATATTATTATATTATAAAGGATCGCTAACCCTTCTGATATTTCTTTACATTCTCGAGTGCACCCCAAAGTTGGATGAATGCTCAGTTTTGCACCGTCATAAGAATGAATATTTATTTATTATTTATTTATTTATTGGTACCCTCAGGGCTTACAAGAAGCATTGTAGAGGGGAGGGGCTGAAGTAAATGAAAACACTATAAGGAATACACAGAAAAAGTGGCACTAAGAGATAGAGCACAAAAGGAAACAAACTAGATAAGTTTATACATGAACTAACAAAAGAAAATAGGACGAAAAAATACACTTTGACGTCGCAATCACAGTGAATGTCAGTGCATGTTGCACAAAAAATAATCGACTGATGCCTTTTCAATACACATGTTCAAAAAAAAAAAAAAAAAAAAAAATAAAATACACATGTTCAAAAAAAAAAAAAAAAAATGATACATGAAAAAGCAAATTTTATCGAGTTACACACACAAAAAGAAAACATCAGTGCAAGGCAAAAAAAAAAAAAAAAAAAAAATTTGTTGAGATCAAGACCTGTACAGAGATAGGTGGTAAAGAAGTAAATTGCAGTTTCAGTGTGTTGTAAATGCATTTGTGAACGTGATGCAGCTTTATAGCGTGTTCGTTAATGCTTTCCGGAAACGGTCAGGGTCTCTGATTGCGACTAGTGACGCAGGCAGGTGATTCCATTCATAAGATGTTTTTGGCAAGAATGAATATGAGTAGGTGACTGTGCGCTGTGATGGTACGTGAACTTTGAAAGGGTGGTCGACACGTGGGGAGATATAGGATGCGGATGTGATGTATCGGGACTTCAACTCATTGTTATGATAATATATTTTATGAAAAAGGCAAAGACGGGATAACCTCCTACGAGAAGAAAGAAGGGGAATGCCAAGTGTTCGTTTCATGTCAGTGACACTGGCAGTTCGATGGTAGTTGTGAAGGATGAAACGGACCGCTCGATTTTGCACATTTTCAATTATGTTTGTCAGACTAGCATGACCAGGATCCCATATGGAGCATGCGTATTCAAGGTTAGACCTAACATAAGTAATGTACAGCTGTTGCTTTAACTTCGGGGGAGCTAAGGAAAAATTACGTTTTAAATAACCAAGCATGCGGTTAGCTTTCGATGTAATGTATTCTATGTGTCTTTTCCATGAGAGATTGTTAGTAATATGCACACCAAGATATTTATAGGATATTACTTGATCAAGTGAAGTATTATTCAGTAAATAATTAGGGCATGCTGAAATACTACGGGAAATTCTCATTGTTTTGCATTTAGACGTGTTAAGGTCCATAACCCAGAGCTTACACCATGTCGAAATGTTATTAAGATCATTCTGCAGTGTTAGGGTATCATTAGGGCCTTCAATCTTGCGATATAAAACACAATCATCGGCAAATAAACAGATGGAACTTGTGATTTGGTTAGGAAGATCATTGATGTATATTAAAAAAAGTAATGGTGCTAAAACAGAGCCCTGAGGTACGCCTGAGTCAACCGGTACTTCAGGAGAGTTTTTATCATTAATGCTGACATATTGCGTTCGGTTGGATAGAAACTCTCGAATCCAATTGAAAACCAGGGGATCAATGCTTAACTGGCTGAGTTTAAATAAGAGTAAGCGGTGACTGACGCGGTCAAAAGCCTTGGCGAAATCTAAAAATATGCAGTCTACTGTAAAACCATTGTCTAGAAATGCGTGAAGATCATTGCAAAATGTTGCTAGCTGTGTTTCGCATGAGAATGTCTTACGAAACCCATGCTGACTACTATGAAAGAACTTATTCGATTCTAAAAAATTGACCAGATGGGAGAAAATGACGTGTTCGAAAATCTTACAAGGAATTGAAGTCAGGGAAATAGGTCTATAGTTTTGAGGGTTGTGTGTGTCACCGGATTTATGAAGTGGTATCACCTTGCCTGTTTTCCAGTCTTTAGGTAAGGAACTACTGTTCAGTGATTTCGTGAAAATAAGGTTTAGTAGGATGGAACTATATTCGGCGGTAGCCTGCAAAAATTTCGACGTGATGCCATCAATACCGCACGAGGACGATCTCTTTAAATTGTTAATGATGGAGCGGATACCAGACGAGTCAAGTAAAATGGGTTCCATGGGAACGTAGCTAGGCGCAGTGAAACGTGGACAGATGTCAGGGTGAGTAGCACAAAATGAACGGGCAAAAACAGTGTTAAGTGTGGAAGCGCACTGGCTGCTTGGGATTGACTCGCCAGATTTATCAGTAAGAGCTATAGTTAGATTATCCCGGTTTCTCACGACATTCCAAAAGCGTTTTGGGTTGCTTTGGAGCAATGACGGAAGTGTATTATTATAAAATTTAAACTTAGTTTCTTTTAATGCACTGGAGTATGCTTTTGCCGCGGTTGTATAAGTGGACCACTTATCAGCAGATGACGATTTCTTGGCGGCACGAAAGAGCCTTTTTTTTTGTTAGACAGCCGGTTGAGGTACCTTGAATACCATGGCGCGTTGGATGAATGATAAACCTTCCTTACAGGGATATGCTTTTTTATTAGATGCAGTGCTTTGTCTTTGAAACACGTCCATATTTTCTCGACCGTAGCATCATTGTAAGAAAGACAAAAGCTGTCGAGAAATGAGGAAAGCTCGGTGTTGATAGCCTCAAAGTTGGTCTTATTGTAATCCTTTATAAGTTTAAAGCGATTGCTCCTTCTATTCCTCGGTACAGAAATGGAAAAATGTAGCACGTCATGGTCACTCAACCCTGGCAAGTGAGTTATTTCAGATGCAATATCTGGTGATGAGGTGAGTATCAAATCTAGTAGGTGTGATGTGCTAGGAGTAACACGGGTGGGAATACGCACTAATTGAGATAGATTGTAATCCAAACAAGTGGTTAGGAAATAACTCGTTTCAGCTGAAGCAGGCTCTGCAAACGGGCATGGATGAGACCATTGGATTGATGGAAAATTAAAATCTCCTAGAAGAAAAACTGGAATACCGGGAGTTAATGCCGAAATATGACTTAGGCAATCATGTAATTCTTCGCAGAAAGAGCCGTTGGAATTAGGCGGGCGATAGCAAATGCCAAAAACAATTTTTTGAAAACAAATCGTCACGTAGCACCAGACAATTTCTAATCTACAAGGGATTTTCAGAAGTGTACATTGAAAACACTCATTCACAGCAATAAGGACCCCACCACCCCTTCTTTCGGAGCGATCACATCGATGTACAGTGAAAGTTTTGTGGCACTGAAAAAGCTCACTTGTTGCAATTTGATCGGAAAGCCAGGTTTCAGACAAAAGAATTATGTCAGCATCCGTGTCATTAATTAAAGCACTTAGGCGGTCTCTTTTCGGAATAAGGCTGCGAATATTAGCATACAGGATTGAAAGCTCCGATGGTGAAGATGAGCCACCACCCCTCACACTGTCCTAGCTAGTGTTAGAATAAGGACGACCTGATCTGGTCGCCCTAGGGCTAGAGAAAACGGCAACTTGTGGGGAAGGTGCCTCGCAGACGACGTTGGTGCGAGCATCATACACATAGCATTTATTTTGTGCATATAATTTTTTGTACCGCAACTTAAACGGTTTTTTTAAAGCAATGCCAAACTCTGTCAGCTTTTTACGAGCTTCACGAGTTGATACAGAGAAGTCTTCAGAAAGGCCAATGCCACTACCTCGTAAAATAGATTTCTTAGACAGTAGTAGCATTTTTGACTTGGAATTTGAAAATTTAGCAATGAGGGGTCTATTTTTACCTGCCAAGTATCTGCCTATTCGGTGTGCTCGTGCTATGTCATCGGGTGATAAGCGAACATCCAACCTGTCACGGGCCATCGTGATAATTTTTTCTTCTGACTGGTGCGCTTTCTCGTCTGGCACGTCAGATAAGCCATAAAATAGCACATTATCACGTCGAGACCGATCTTCAGCCTCGTCAAGCCGGGCTTGTAGATCAATTGTCTCTTGTTCCACGCGAATTAGTGATTGGCGCGTGATAGATAGTTCTTGCTGTACATTTGGAAGATCGCTAATCCGTTTTTCTACTGTTTGTAGCCGTACGGTAATGTCAGCCACAGCAGTTGCAACTGTCTCATGGGAAACCTTAAGATCAGACAATGCCTGTGACATGCTCGATTGGTTAGTCTCGATTCTAATACAACGCTCATTTGTCTCTTTAACCAACTGAATTAGTTCCGTTAGGGTCTTGTCAGGCCCAGGGTTTTCCTCAATGTCCCCACAAAGCATAAGCAGCAAAGAAGAAAAAGGTTCAAGCAATGCTTCTGGGCACGGAAGCACAATCGCAAATCGGTCACTAGTCTTGTAACATTTGCAAGGCAAGAGAAAGGAATCACCAACCTGCACAACAAGAAAGATGTGCCGTAAGTTCTTCATTCTGTCTGTGCATCCGTGCCCACTGGCGGGGTGGCAAGTGGCGTGTGCTTTTCTGAACAAGTATGATGATTGAACAAGTATTCTGAACAAGTATGATGATTGTGGCATGGCATATCGATAATACTGGCATCGCATGTGTGAGCCAACTGCCGATTACCTTGAATAAAGGTGAATTGAAATGCCTCAACAGTTATATTTCACGTAGACCTCCACGCATGCCAGATTGATAGATTCACATGATAAGTCTTCGTGGCCTCTTTCTTCTTCCGCCAGTGTGGGCATCTGCACTGGGCGTTTGTGGCGTCCTTCTCGTGTCCATGCTTGCACGCCCTGTCTTTTAGAATGAATTCATGGTCGCCTTTTACCTCGAACGCAACTCGTCCCAGCAGACCGAGCACCTTGCTGAACTGATTCCACTACCTACTCTATTATCACAAAGGCAGCAAGAATGATCAACAGCGTCTGCACGTGCACTGGAAAACAAGCAAACCACGCCCCGAAGGCTGTTAATTCAATATGTCTCTCGGGTTGTTCCGGTTTGCCTTTCTTCCTCGCACCCTCCTCAGCCACGCTGGCAAGGCCCACGCGGCGGCACGCCACGCCCACTTCTTCACGAGCCGGCAAGCGTGAAATCCACCGTATCAAGCGGTGCGGAGTCGTCGGAGAGCAGCCGCCAGCTCTCACAAAAGCGGCATGGCCAAGTCCGCCGCGCCGTGCTCGAGAGGGAACGGCAGACATGTGCCACCTTCGTCCAAGATGGATCAGCGATGCAAGACGACGGTGCAGCACGTGCCACGGCGGTTGAGAAATATGGCTTCCGCTTCAGACTTTCCCAGCTGCGCTTTTTGTTGACCTCGAATTTCTTCTCCTTCGCTCTCTGCTTTCGTTCTATTCTTTGCCGCGACTCGGTCTCTAGACTTCGCTGTTCGGAGAGGTACAAGGAAGTGGTTCTTCTGCAGCCTGACCGAAATATCAATTGAACAATTAATTAAATTCAATTTTATTGACAAAACATAAGAAATTATTACAAACTTGCTGGACAGTTAGACTACATTGGCTAGTGGTCGGTCCATATCAGAGTACATCACAGAGCATATATATTTACACACACACACACACACACACACACACACACACACACACACACACACACACACACACACACACACACACACACACACACACACACACACACACACACACACACACACACACACACACACACACACACACACACACACACACACACACACACACACACACACGCACGCACACGCACACGCACACATGTATACACAAAGTAATATACATACACAACTAAGTAACGAAAACAAATAAAAAATAAAACAGACAACATGCAATGAGCCTGGTACATAATGGCATCCTTACAACGTATATAGCGGTGAAAATTTCAATACACCAACGAACGCGATAAGAAAAAAAGAAAAAGAAACTATTCACAAGCATTGATCTTGCAAAAAAAAATTTTTTTGCACCGAGCTTTAAGCTGCGTGCTGCCTTAACTTATAAGGGTATTTTGTTCCGAATTTTCGTTCTATAAAATTCCAACAATCGTTTTCTATATAACTTATATTTAGGAGGTATATTTAAATTGCCGTTGAAAGTGTGTCTAGTGTTTCGTGATGGTATGGTGAGTAGACTGGAGGAGAGGGGAAAGACATGTTGCCTACGATTTGGTAAACACGAAGGGCAACCTTATAATCGCGAAGTGGCAAGACTTACAGGGTAGGTTGCTCCGGAAATATATCATTTGTATTTCTGTGGTTTTCACCTATTTTGTTAAGGGCTCTCTTTTGTAGTCGTAGAAGTGGTTCAAGCTACGTCATGAGCGTTACACCTCACAATTTTAAACAGTAGCTTATACAAGAGGGACAGAAAAAAACTACAACGTCCGAAGCACACAAGGGGAAAAGTATTCGTGTGTTTTGATGAAGGTATAACAACCATAAACCACTTTTCTGCAAACGCTATGAATTGGTTCCTCCCAATGAAGACGGTTGTCAAAAATCGCTCCTAGATGCCTAAAAGAAATTACTTGCTCAATAAGATCGTTGTTTAGGTAAAGTTTCATCAATGCTACATTGCATACAGTGTTTTTATGACTAGATGACGTCGTGGGTGCGTCCGTTAACGTTAGCAGGGATGCATTTCGCAGTACTAAAAGCACACCTGTATACAGGCATGTCACGCGGTCTAGTCTAGCGCTCATGCTGTCATGCACGTAAACGCTAACGTAAGCGTTTTCTGATATAAAAAAAACTTCGGCCGATTCCACGTACCTAGGAATCGACGTTATGCGAAGCATGTGGAGGTGACCGTGTTGCAATTTTTAAATGCGAAGCATTTCTTAGCGATCTTCGGCGACTTTGAGCGTATCTATCTATCTATCTATCTATCTATCTATCTATCTATCTATCTATCTATCTATCTATCTATCTATCTATCTATCTATCTATCTATCTATCTATCTATCTATCTATCTATCTATCTATCTATCTATCTATCTATCTATCTATCTATCTATCTATCTATCTATCTTTCTATCTATCTATCTATCTATCTATCTATCTATCTATCTATCTATCTATCTATCTATCTATCTATCTATCTATCTATCTATCTATCTATCTGATTGATTGATATGTTGGGTTTAACGTCCCAAAACCACTATATGATTATGAGAGACGCCGTAGTGGAGGGCTCCGGAAATTTAGACCACCTGGGGTTCTTTAACGTGCACCCAAATCTGAGCACACGGGCCTACAACATTTCCGCCTCCATCAGAAATGCAGCCGCCGCAGCCGGGATTCGAACCCGCGCCCTGCGGGTCAGCAGCTATCTATCTATCTATCTATCTATCTATCTATCTATCTATCTATCTATCTATCTATCTATCTATCTATCTATCTATCTATCTATCTATCTATCTATCTATCTGTCTGTCTGTCTGTCTGTCTGTCTGTCTGTCTGTCTGTCTGTCTGTCTGTCTGTCTGTCTGTCTGTCTGTCTGTCTGTCTACGACCTTTAGCTCTCCTGGCCGCTCAGATAATGGTACCGATACCAAGCTTGGTATGACCTAAGATGACTGTATGACGAGCATATTTGAGTAATCATAACATGAAAATCATGCCATGTATGTCACGAATGTCATGATTTACATTTCATGGTCTTGCTGCTCTTGCGGTAGTCTCGTTCTCATGAAATGTTGCAAAACTGGTGTGGTATGACATGATTGCATGGCGAACACAAGCGACATACCCTAATGTGGAAATTATGACATGCATCTCATGGAAGTCACGAGACATGACTACGCGCCACGCTCATGATGCGCTTGCAGCCGTCTCGCTAGCTTCACATATACCAATTTCGGCGTTACGTGATGCGAATAGATGACGAACTTGTGACTGATGGATACATGATAATCATGAGATGCGTGTCATGTGACATAATGACTACAAGCCCAACTCATGATGCTTTCGCAGCCGTCTCGCTAGTTTCACATACACCTAATTTGTTATTACGGGACGTGAATGGACGACAAAGGGATGTGACTGGTGCAAGCAAGATAATCATGTGATGCGTGTCATGTAACAACATGACTACATTGTACGCTCATGATGCGCTCGCGGCCGTCTCGCTAGCTTCACGTGTACCAAATTCAGTATTACGTGACGCGAACGAACGACATATGTAAATGACATGTCCAAACATGGTAATAATGACATGCGTGTCATGTAACAACATGACTACATGCCGCACTCATGATGCGCTCGGAGCCGTTTCGCTAGATTCATATATGCCAAATTTGGTATTACGTCACGTGAATAGATGACGAAGGTATGACTGGTGCAAACATAATAATTATGAGATGCGTGCCATGCAACAGCATGACTATATGCCACACTCAAGGCGCCAATACACTTAGACGTGACCCTGTGCGCGTCTGCTCCAGCGTTCGTTTCGTCGCGTGATGCCGGCGTTGCCAGGGGCCGATCTGCCTCCATGGCATATACTCGCAGGCACGCGCCGCACTGCGTTGCTTTGACGCATGCGCGTTTGAGCACGCCCGGCGTCCCTTCGTCACGAAGCTAGACAGACGCGGTGAATTTTGGGTAACGTGGGTGGTGCGAAATGCAGCATATCGCATTTCGCACCGATTGCCGCTGGGCCGCGCCGACAGACGCTGCAGTCGCGTCTGGCGTCAGACTATAGAGTGTTCGCGTTTTGCTAGCGTAGAGTCGCTGCGCCCAGTGTGCGCGCGTCAACATTACGCCGCAGTATATTTGACCCTTCATGATGCTCTCCCCGCCGTTTCGCTAGCTTCACATATTCCAAGTTTGGTATTACGGGGCGAGAAGGGACGAGGAAGGTATGTGACTGGTGCAAACATGATAATCATGAGATGCGTGTCATGTAACAACACGACCACATGCCACGCTCATGATGTGCTCTGGGTCGTTTCTCCAGCTTCACATATACCAAATTGGTATTGCGTGACGTCAAAAGACGGCGAAGTTAAATGTCACGTCCGAAGATGATAATCATGATATGTGTGTTATGTAAAACATGACTACATGCTACTCTCATAGCACGCTCACGGCCGTTTCGCTAGCTCCACATATACCAAATTTCGTATCAGGTGGCGTGAAAAGATGGAGGTAAATGACACTTCTTAACATAATAATTATGACATGGAAGTTATGTACGGCATAATTTACCTCCGCCTCGTAACGTTGTTTTGATCTTAAACTGATATATAAACCTTCCTCATTCGTGCTTCGCATATCATCGATTCCCGCTGTACGTGGGATCTACCAATTTTCGGTTCAGCGACACGTCACGCTGAATATATATATATATATATATATATATATATATATATATATATATATATATATATATATATATATATATATATATATATATATATATATAGCATGCACAGACATGTTGAATGGAGAATTTGAAGTTGCAGATTGCAGATGTGTAAAACACCAATTGTTTGCACTTGCGCAACGATGTCATCTGGAACATGCGTATTAGTAAAACCAGAAGCTGATATGAAGCGCTGATGCTGGCCCTGGACACTTTTATATAAATCAACTTCAGCGCATGACACCTTACCACAATTGACGTTAGCCCGACGTGACGGCTGTATCAAACATAAGTAATGTTTATAAAATTGGGTAGGCAGCACTGCAACCACTATTCACGTTTCACGAAGATTACCGTCTACATGAAAAGTAGTTCTGAGTCCTGGCGTAGCTCTATGGTAGAATGCTTGACTGCCACGCAGAGTGCTTGGGTTCCCTCCCTTTTGCCCCACCCTCTCTCTTTGCCGCTTTGTCATCTGGTCATGCATGAGACTTGATGTTTTTTATATTTAGCTGCAGAACACAAGCCATATTTATTCTAAAAGTCTTCGGAATATTTATTATAATCTGGGCGTTCTCTTTCTAGCAGAGCACGTGGAGAGATTGTCATCGTATAACGATTAACTATAGCAGGAGACGAACGCACATGGATAGCATTAAAATTTGTCTGGTTCATTGTATCATACTGAAAGAGCACTAAACTGCGCTAGAAGTTACGACAAAAAGAAGGAGCGCATACGACTCTTAGCCCCGTATTCACAAACAATCCTCGACTCGACTTTCACCCTTCACTTGACTGAGTTGAGCACTGCGCCGGTGCTCGGCTGAAATCGACGCTGCGCTGATCGAGAATCACACCACACTGTCGCTGATATGCAGTGACTTGCCGTGCCTAAAGAGGGCGCTTCCATCGGCTTTCTCAAGTGAAGGTGAAGCGTTGAGTGAAGGGACGTTCTGGAATACGGGGAATTAGAAGTGCAGTCCAAGCACCGTGTGTGTTTCTTCCATTCATCTTAACCAACAGCGTTGGTTACCTTCATTTCAAGAGAGGACATCTCCCCTCGAAAATCAGGGAGTGCCTTTGCGAAAAAAAGCTTCCTCTATCTGCTGCAGCTTCGCTGATTTGGTAGCGCACTCTTTGGTTGCTTGCGTGCGAATACTACCTAACCTGGCAGGTGGGCCTTTTTCAGAAGCGGTTTGCACGTACTTACCGTCAATACGGTAAATCGTCTGGCTGCTTTTGATATCATAGAATAACACACATTTAAGCTCTTCTAAGCCAGCTTTGAAGGTGGCAGCTGTGTTATACCCCTGTCACACAGGCACCCGCGAACACCACTTAACTCCCTCGTCCTTAGGACAAGGGAGTTGTGGTCTGTGTTACACGACCACCCTTACGCAAACGAAGATAAATGGAACATTTCGCAACGGACGTTCGATGAACCACGGAACGAGGTAGTATCCTCCCCAGTAGCTGCAGGTCAGAAAAAGCTTTGGAGAACTAAATTGCCACAGTGAGAACAATAATTCACCTTGGCAATAATAAACGTTCTTTTGTTACAATACCCATTCATAACACCTTTGCATCTCCAAACAACAAAGCCACTCGATGAAAGCGCACCGTGTGCTTTGATCCAGCGGCCATGCTTGAATATCAAGCGTGCCAGACTGCTCAAACACAATCCTTTGCTGCGTCTCCGGTTTCGGTCCAGATTTTGTGGCGGCCCTTCTTGGTCGGTTGTTTAGGCGAAGGCTTTGTGCGCGCCTTATGCTAACATGACCATGAAAGAAAACCTGGTCGAGCACACGCTGCAATCTCAGTGCTCGAGACCTCCGCTTGATTAAAGAAGTGAATAAGCGCGTTCGCCCGACTAAGAAAATATGGGGGAATCGCAAAAATTATGAGACCACGCTAGCGGCGCTTTCAGGAATTCCTCTTTGGGGCGTTCCTCTTCGTCATCGACACGTCACTTCCAATTCGAAGGCAAAGTGCTAAAGGCATTCGTATTTAATTTTAGCTCTACGTTAAGGAAGACCCAAGACTGAAATTTCCGGAGCCGTTCATTATGGCGTTCCTAATATTCATGTCGTAGAATGAGGCGGAAGTTCTTCGACACCAACAATTATTATTAAGTTAAACTCACAACGAATTTCTGTTGTACTACATAGCCGGTTTCCTTAGTTCAGAGTGCACACACTCAACAAAAATGGTGGTTTTGACAATGTGAAACGGGTGGTTTGAATGAAATAGCGCCAGAACCGAGGCCGAAGGATAAACAGTGGACGTTTATGGGGAAACAAATTTGCAGCACGCGACGCCGCAAGGGTGCGTCAGAATATAGCGCACAGTAAGCACTCATGTTACAGAACAAGCCTCTTCATAAATGGCTGAATAAATGAGCGATATCTTTTACAGTGGCGTTATTTAAGCCATGCGTTACGTGTCGGCTGAATGCGAAAACTTATCTCGCCTAGCGATGACATCACTGCGCCTCACCATGGCAATACGGCACAGCTGGTTCAACATCCCGTACTGCCCATCCTTAGCAGCGGTTATAGCGATGAAACGCTAGCCCTCACACCAGGACGTCATGGCGTACCACGTGGTTTACTCCGCCAATGCATAACCGTTTCAATGCCCCTAAAGATTGCGGGAGCCGGGTTGTTTGTGAGCGTTGGTGGCCGAAGTGTGCCCGCACTATGCATCGAATGGACGTGACGTCACCACACGTATAAAAGCTGGTGTTCTGCATCCACACCGCGGATTCAAGCTTGAAGTCGCCATGAGTTGACCCAAGAAAGTATGCGCATTCTCGAGAAAAAAGCTGCGCAAAGATAACGAATCGTCTCGAAGCCATGTCGGAAAACATTCGTTGACGAAGGGTGAATCCGGAACACTGCGAGGAAGGAGACGACGTCGATGAGATGGCCTTGATCATCTCGGAGGAAGCCAACTATAGCGGGAATTCAGTTACCTAATACAGTGCCTTATAGCATGGCCACTTTAACTTCATCGCTTGATAAGACTTTCCGACCTTTGCAAAACTTGATGTAGCGTAACTTTTTGTTGCGCCGTTTTCTAGGTCCGCTCGTTCGCGCCGTCCGTTGTGTCCGTGCGTCGGCGTGCGGGAGGTGGTACGGAGCAGGCGCGTAGCCATAAAACCTTTTAGGGGCGAAGCTCCTTAGGGCGTGGGCTGTGCGTCCCCTGTATGTAGCCACCTCTAGTTTAGTTCTTGCAGTGTTCACTAGATGGCGGTACCGTCCCCTGTATGTAGCCACCTCTAGTTTAGTTGTTGCAGTGTTCACTAGATGGCGGTACCGTCTCCTGTATGTAGTCAGTCACCTCTCGTTTAGTTCTTGTAGTGTTTACTAGATGGTGGTACTTGTAGCTGATGATGAAAAGATGCAAAATGTTATAAACTAGAAAGCGGTACTTGTAGTTGATGAAAGACGCGAGATCTTATAAAATAGGAATGATGTCACATATGGCGCGTGTCATTGGTTGAAGGCAATCGTTCGATTTAGCGCGGCGACGTACGCTAGGGGGAGCGATGTAATAAAATCGAGTGGGCAAAATGTACAGAGGATTCATGGTTTACCAGGTTTACCTCCGGAGCTTCGCCCACTCATCATCATTCACTTCGTGGATATGGCGGCACTTTTTTCTTTTTTCTGGGAAGGAGGGAGGACACCTGTTTGAATGCGGGAGAGGTATCTCCTTGAAATGATCATTTTCGCTCTCTATATACCATGGCGGGGAGGTGGCAGGTCCCGGTGTGCCAACCCCTGGCTACGCCCCTGCTACGGAGGTCCCAAGTCATTAAAGTCGCCGTACGCAGTCGCCACACGCATTCGCAAACCTTCAAGATGGCGACCCCGCCACCAGCGCTCCTTACCAATGAAGTCAAGTTCATACCTCCTATAGGAAAATCTTAGCAGAACCATCGAATAACACAAAATGCAACTCCACTGTGCCTTTACTCTTGCAACAGCAACGCCAAGCAAAGTTAGCCGCAAGTTTTTCTTTTCTTTTCACCGCGCTAGTTGGTTGGGGGTCATAATTTATGACAAAGGAGAGGAACAGAGAAGAGGAACACACACGCTTCTCTCCGTGTGTTTGTAAGCCCCTCTTCTCTGCCCCTGTCGTGGTGCGCTACGCCATGTGAAATCTATGAATCGTGAACAGAATGTCACAACGAGCAAGGTGTGCCAGCGCTATTTTCAGCACCTGACTAAACCGTAAGCCGTTATCTGAGTCGCTTAGATATTTCTTGAATAAGTTGTGCGCTGCTCTTCTCAGAAGTGTCCAAAAAGGCGGGGGCCACCTTATCGCTTCGACTTTACGTAACCCTCACGTTCTTCGTTCGCCGAGGGAAAGTGCGCAGGCAGAACAGAAACCGGAAAGTTGAGTTTGTAGACCGCGAGAGAGAGCGTTGTTTGGGGACTGCTTCTTTTTTTTTTTTTTTTAGGGGACACGTTTCACGCGATTAAGAGCTGAGCGTAAGTTTGCGAGATGCGCCGCCCTTCATGCTGCCTGCCGACACATGCAAATCAAAGCATCACACGCGCATGAAAGTTCACCGATGATGAGTCAATTGGTGGGGAAAACAAGGCACCAGCCCACCTCGCCCAATCTGTTTACGTAACACAATATATGTATGAGGGCTTGTTTGTACACATACTGAAATCTCAAAACAGTGCTATTCAGGAAGGCAAGCAACTATAATATATCTGCTTATAATAAGCGGATTCGGGCTTCTTTTTTTCGTCTAGTAGTTTCTAGAATTTTACAGTCATTTGTCGAGTTTTCCTTTTGAGGGAGGGGCTTATTTGCATTTTTCCAGCAAATACAGTTACTTTACATATCATCACGTTCTCCAGTGCACGTTTGTCGTTCCCTAATAGCGTGTTTGTCGATGACTGAGTAGTTGGGCGCATAGGTGTGAGCAGGGCTTCCCTTCGAAGGGGGTGAAGGTTCATGAACCCCCGCACCACCCCCCTCGTCAAAATTTGCACACGTCCCCTTTGGATGACTACAAAGGCGCAGCCTTCCTCCCCCCTCTCCCGAGTTCGTGTTTATGGCTGAGTGTTGAAACATACCTTGAGAGAGGTTAATCATGCACTGTCAAACTTGCCTTGGAACTAATGAAGAAGCTACCCCTCACACAATGTTAAGTGGCTATGCGCTTTCGTACATACTTGCGAGTATTTTTGCTGCACAAAACAACTACTAGGTAATTTTTAACAACTTTCCTTCGTATTTCAGTGACATTTCTTTATTCATAACTAAAACATTCTCAGGAATGCAAAAGTTCACCATGTTAACTCTTCATTTGGACTTATTATGTGATGAGTGTTGACTTATTTGCTAGATTGCATCTGGAAACACTGCGCAGGGTATAAGCGTCAATACAGGACAAGCTTATTTTCCCGTCGCGGAATGTGTTGTTTCGAAATGAAAATGCATGCATATCCCTGAAGTGGGACGAAGCACCGTGCTTCGGATCGTGAATATCCGTTGCATAATTACACGTTGTTTATGACATGCATGTATAAATGCTGATTCTCTATGTCAATGTACTCGTCGATTACGGTTCAGTTCGAGTATAACTTTTCTGCGATCGAAGAAGACGAGGTGGCGCGGCGACTTTCCTCGCCTCCGGATCTGCTTGTCATCGGCGTTGCCGTCGATCCACGGCTACCCGCGCTCTCAGATCCAGGTCTGCTTGTTGCCACTGTCGTGTTACCACAGCTGCTCGAGATTTCAGCTTGTAGTCGAACTCACGACGTTGCCGCTGCGTGGCACGCCTTGTGGACGCTTTCGTCTAGGGCGGCGGCACCGACTGTCGTGGAGCGCGCGCCTGTATGTATCAGCGAACCCTGGCGGCATTCGCGGTCACAGAGTTGATTGACCGGGTGCTTTTCACGCGGTGCCTCGCTATCTTGAAGGTGTTGAAGGCGAAGGCCAAGTGTAGTCCAAGTTATCTAGGAGCTGAGCTCATTAAGACCTCACAGTGTCCATTCAGCTTTAATCGGTCCTTTCGTGCTTTGTTTTCGAGATAGAGTGTAATCGAACACAGGGAGCATCGCCTTCTCAACTTCTATAGCCATTTCTTGGTGCATACCAAGCAATACAAGACATTCACACTTGAAACAGTTTTAAGCAATGTTGTGGCTCTGTCATAGAACATCTGCTCGCCCTACAAACACCTTCGGCTCGACTCTCAGTCGAACCGAAAATATTAACGCAGTAGCACTAAAGAGCTCGTTTCGCAAGAATTCGGGCATCGGCTTCGTTGGCTGTTAGCGAAAGATCATAATCCTTTGTGTCACTTGATAATAAAGATTTCTAGGTCCGAGTGAGGGTTGAATGAGGCCATTTGCGCGGCGAGCAGGGGTTCTACACACAGCCACACGGCTGCTCGGAAATAAAGTGAAAATAGCTTCATCTGCTCAGAAATGTAAAAAAAATAATGCTCACGCTTTACAAACACACGCGTCCTGTATACAGGCTTCACAATAGAACATGCGATATCACAGCAATATTACGTGGTACAAGCGTACGTTGCCATCAGGTATGAGAACATGCGATTATCACAAGGACTTTATCCTTTAAGGCTGGTCACTCATTAAAAAATACACACGCTGCTTCGCGTCAGTCAGACCACGTATTTGGTGCATCACAAGTTCAAGCGTATAATTGCTCGTGGTTTAAAGCATGTTACCCATTACACAGAATGCAGCGATATGTGAAAGTTTCACTGACATAAGTCACTTGAAACCTTATCGATTACATTGTTGTAATCCACAATTTAAACTTCTCGAGCAGCAACTTACACATAAAAAACTATGATTTAAGTGGTTGAAGTATGCACTAGGGACCTTATGTCGTTATTGCATTCAAATATCAAAAGTGGAGTCGACGGGTCGCCTAGTTCTTTTTGTTTAATTTGGTTGCATCTTTCTAGATTTTTCGGTGATGGACAAGGTGGTGATTTTTTGCTCACAGCCGACAACGCCGAAGCCGCCTACGGAATTTATTTGAGACGGACTCTTAAAGGCAATGGTATTAGGGTATTTTAAGGACAAGCACTCCCCTACACACGGTTTGAGCACGGTCAGAAATCGCCGATGATTGGTACTGGCTCCCGAGAACATGCTAGCCAAATATTATAGCGCAGCACATGACCTGTAGCTCGCAATAAATACTCAATTTGAACTAAATATTGATTTCTCTTCTTTTCACAAACGACGCTACAAGCTCTAAAATCACTCTTCAGTGACACTGTATTAGCCATTGCCTTATTTGAGTGAGCGTGGCGTGCTTGGTGAATACTGGGGCAGCCATGGAAGACTGCGACTTGTCCAGGTGTGCACTAAATAAAAAGAAAAAAGAAAACGTGCCACGAGGCTCGTAACGAATTTGTTTTCCTCGGGCCATCCTTCCCTGCTTAGCTTCCAGCGCTTTCATCATGAGATGTGAGAATGCAGTAGCAGCGTGCGACAAACCATTGTAACTCCGCTCGTACTAGACGGATCTTAAATATTTTTGCGACGGTGACCTCTTGGGGCAATAAGCTCCTTTAGCGAATCCATCCCATGGCTACCTGAAAAAGGTGCTGCAGGGCCCCCTTAGGAATAGACTCAGGGATGAATATATGTATGCTTCGTTTTCAGCAGGTCTGGGGTAGCCTCACTGACGCCTGTCTGGACGTGTGTCCATCCACAGGGGGTGCCTATGCAGCAGTGGCGTAGTCAGGGAATGGCACACTGGGCCTGTGCCGCATACCCCCCCCCCCCCCCCAAAAAAAAAAGTAACAAAAGGTTTTCGCCATAGCGTAAGCTGCTAAAAATGACCATATTAAGGGGGTGCCATCCGCGACATGAAGGAAGTCCCCCCACGCTTTCGAAAAAAATTTCTGGCTACGGCCTGCTATGCAGATAATGACACATAACTGTGCCACGTATCTTTGCTTTCACTTCAAAGGTAGCACGTCCGTGGGAGGGGGTATTTTATGAAAGCCCAACTGTTAACGCGACAGCGTTAAAACTCGGACCGTTGCATCAGCGTCGTTAGTTATGCGCGAAAAATCAGCCTTGTTCGTGAGCGAAAATTTTATGTGCAAAATAAATAAATAGTGAAAATCTTCGTTTCCAATGGGAACTTATGCCAGGACTTCTGAGTGACGAGTTCGTTTTCTATGAGGCGAACATGTTCGCACGATTCGATTGCGGAAGACGATTCAAACGACAGGTGCGTGCAGTTTATTGAAGTGTGCTCGAAACTGCTTCTTAACAAAAGACATACTTGATCTCACAAGCTGGTTGCAGCTTTATAAAGGTGCATGGCTGATAAGGGCGCATATATTCAGGGATTTGGGGGGATGGGGTTGTGTAGGAGGTTCAAGTCCGTCGAAAATTTTCGACTTTGCATGTGTTTGTATACATGCACACATACAGGTGCCCGTTCGAACGTACGTAAAATGTGGTCATCTCAATTCGGGCTGCCAGTGGTATGATATTTGGGAAAATTAAAAATTGTGGCGTAGTGGGCACTTTCTAACTGTACTTGCAGTACGCATTCTAGAATAATTTGAAAGGACCTCTGTTACGCGCAGAGATATTCCTTTTCTTGCAGCACGGTGTCTCCTCCAACGAGAGGCGAGCGAATGAGAAGCGCGATACAAATGCGGCCCGACTGCGCTGTCGCTATGGAAGGCAAAGTTGAATCGTTTACGATGTCTCCCCTCCCTCCCCCTCTACCTCCCCGCACAACTGCTCTCGATTAGGCATCACATCTTGCTGCCATCATAATCACCTTGAACGCTCTTTTTCCCATTTCCTTGTTCCTCTGTGCAGAATACCAGGTCAGAGCAGTCAGGTCAACTTCTCCGCTTTCTAATAAATTATATCTCTATCTACTTTAAAAATAACAAAAACAGAGGTATAGATAGCTATAGTAGGTAAGTGTTTATTCTACAAAGACAGGGCGTGCATGCAGGCACACAAAAAAAGGAAGTCAACACACCAAAGACTCGGACTAAAAGCTGCAAGTGTGCAGGAAGGGTGGATAAAAAGAAGGTGCGATAACTTATCTGCGCATGCCCATGCCGTATGCGAACCATCAATCTGGTGCGCATGGGAGTCTGAGTGAAAGATGACCAATTTGTAAGGCATTTGATTTTGACGCTACATAAGGTGATCGATGTTTGGCTCTCGCATGCGCTACCACTATTATTAATATGCCATGCCCCCCCCCCCCCCTACACAAACACACGCACTCGATTAGGGACTCATTTCCTCATTCCTGTTCATTTCTCCCTCCACCTGTTAGTCGCGTGCTCGCAAGCGATGCACTCAGCCGGGACGTTTCCGTAGGCCCGCCTCCGCGCGCGCAGTCAGAGGCCGTAAGCAAAACAAGAAGCCGTCACTTGATGCACGTCGAGATGGGCTGCGGGAATACGTAAGCGGTTTCTGTGCGCCACTTACCCTGGGCGCTTCGCAACTTCGGCTGCGTGCCTGTTAGCTACGCTCGCGCTAGGGCTTTTCCAATGCCATGCTGAGCACGTGCACGTTAGTGCGTGCACTCGCACGGAGCTGGGTGCTGGTGCAAGGGCGAACGCGAGATTCATAGCGGAAACAGTGGACAGGCAGAGCTGCACGGTCCGACGGTCATCCCGCGCCTCCACCCCAGGGTCTTTAGCAGGACGCACGCTTTGAGGCACCCGTCACGAATTTGTGATTATGCAGCTAACATCGCTTGAACAAAGATTTACTTCTTCATTGTTGCTTGGGACTTTCGCGAGAAAAGATGCAGGAATATTCATTACATAGGCGTGTCTCCGAAAAGTGCGAGTAATGTAAGGAAAAGGATGGACAGCAGCCACTTTCGCTAACGCAGAGGAGATAAAAGGCGCCTGTTTTCACTAGACAGTTGCGCAACAGAGAGCTTACCCCACACACATCTATTTCTTGTGTTCGTGTTTGCGCACCCTGCCTTTTAAGATAAGTTATTGTAACCAGGAGCGTCAGCAGAGATTTGTTTTGAGGGGGACGGGAAGATGGCAGAAAAAAATGGCCCCGTATCTGCATGTTACACTGCAATGTCGTCGAAAGACGATAGTCTTGCATCTAAAGAGAGTGAACAAAGCGTTTATTTGATGTTCCGCGCAAGAAAATTGATGAATCGTATACTGGAAGCGCTGCGTAAAGCGCCTCGAGCGTCCAGCGGAAGCGAACTGAGCGCATCAAGCCATGTCAGACGTGAGACATGAGCGCTATCTGGCAGTTATCTTGGAAAACGAAGCGCGTGCGCCCTGCGCGCCCATCTCGGAGGTGATAAGGTGTAGAACGCAAGGCGACGGGTGGGTGCCACCACCGTGTCGTGTTAGCAAAGCGTTGGAAACACTTGCCTTTTCGTGAAAGTGTTGCCTGGTCAGCGCAACATGATAAACGCTACAGTCCTCATAATTTTTATGTATACCTTTTCTATTAAGAGATATACATACAGAATATTGACGTATTGTTATGGTGCTTCAGATATCTGTAATAATTGCTTTTTAATTTACAATCGCGCAAGTATGAACGCTCAATCTTGAACAATATTGGTGAGCGCTGCGGATAGGGTTGGCCATTTGGAGTATCGTTTGGCCACCATGGTGCCGTTTACGGTACCGTTAAGGGCGGAGAAGCAGACTGACAGAACAAACTTTTTGCAACGAAGGTCCCCAAGAAAGACTATCGTCTTTAGAAGTTATTTGAGGGATGTGCGGTCCGTCGTGCCACCCCTTGGCTACGTCATAACTGGGACGTTCCATAGAGAAACATACTTACATAAAGATCGGACACTTCTGTAGGGCCCTGTGGCCCAGCTAGGGCGCCGCTTTCAGCGCCACGAGTGGTTGGTCCGACCCGATAATGTCTTCAGCATAAGTAAAGTAAGAAAATGTTTTTCTTTCCGACACTGTAATTTAAACCCGTGCCCTCATGCTCCGAAAGCGAGTGTCTTTACGACTGCGCTACACACCCATGCGTCCACAAAGGGAATACATAAGACATGTACAGTACATCTAAACCACATGAATGTGCCTCTTTCTGCAAAATAAATGCAGAAAGACAATACTTTCTTGTCATACTTTACTGTTTTCTGTTTGAATGCATTAAATATTCTCAGTGGCACATGTAAGGCAGATATGGAAAATTGCACAAATAATAAAATTTCTTCTTTGCAAAATTGCTGCCAAACTTGGGTATTCAATGTCCTCTTGAGGAGGCTATTACATGTCTTAACAAAAAAGTAAAAGCGAGGATGGGTACGTCATCTAGCGGTTGGTCAGACCCTTTCTTATTGGGCCGTGAAAAGGCTCCAGTGGCCACTCTTTATACAGTAGGTTTCTCTATGAACGTTCTCCGCCAGTATCATTCTCTCGTCGATCGTTTTGCCCTTTCTGCCCCTCGAAAGTTTTGCGCTAGCCGTGGGGCCAGCTCACCTTTCTGAATCATGTCATGTCATGTCATGAATACATAACGATGCTACCAATTCAGGCGATCTGTAGTGATCACGATGGCGTCACTTATGGCATGATCTTGTCGCATGATAGTGTTAACGATACTGTTTTGCTCAGGTCTCGAGATATATCGCCGTCTCGATAAGCTTCGTAGTGACTACGCAGTTCTCACGAGGTATTGTATGGTCTCACTAAATCACTCAATGTCCGACGACTGACGAGATTTATAAGGTCTTAAAGAGACTTCTGGCTAAACAGCTGAGCTAGCTGGAGTTCCAAGGAGGCGTCTATAGCTGTAAGCGCTGAGTGAAGTGAGCAGACCCATTCGCGGGAAATAAAGTCGTCACATAAAAAAATAGCTGCACCAGAGGGCACGGCCCCCAAAGGAGTAGCCATCGTGGCAAACGAGACAGCCAAGAAATACACAAAACAAAAGCGGCAACAAATCTAGAAAACACTCGTTGATTTCCGTCTCATTCGGGGTAGACGGATAGCGGGGACAGACGAACGCTCAAGATGACTCAAGAGTTACCGATGGGAGACACAAACATGCTCACGCGATAGAAATCTATCCTGATATCAAGAAGGTTGGCTCTTGTGTGCTGTGCAAGCACGGCTGTTTTCAATATGAGGGTTGGACGTCTATCTTATTTTACCACGTGCCCGGGCTATCATAATTTATAATAACAGTGCAGTAGCCATACGTGCGAGAACTGGATTTTTTTTAAATTTTAAGTAAATTTAGGACTCGAGCGAAAAAAGAGACCCGAGGGAGTTAACCATTTCAACCCGTCCATTCGGTTGCTGAAAGACGTATACAGTACGCGGTGGTGTTGTCTTTGGATTTCCTTTCTAACAGTAAAGCTATTTGACAAAGTGATTTTTTCTGTTCACCCAATGAGCTGTTTAATCACAAACGGGGTGAATACCACAACTCACCACTAAA
Organism: Rhipicephalus microplus; assembly: GCF_043290135.1. NCBI lineage: Eukaryota > Metazoa > Arthropoda > Arachnida > Ixodida > Ixodidae > Rhipicephalus > Rhipicephalus microplus. The sequence goes on from NC_134701.1 coordinate 291,544,174, forward strand.
AAGACAAACGGCTATGTGCCGCTAAAGAAGTTTGTGGGGCCTATTCGAAAGCTATCATAAATGGGCATCGATGGAATGAGTGTCTGTGAGAACCGTGGCTTACTTGGAACCAATGGCACTCGGCTGACCATAGTAGACTAGCGAAAAGTGGATACTGTGTGGTTACAAAAGCTAGAGAACAGCTTGCGGCTTACCTACCATACGCAGACATTTGGTTACATTGTGTGTGTGTGTGTGTGTGTGTGTGTGTGTGTGTGTGTGTGTGTGTGTGTGTGTGTGTGTGTGTGTGTGTGTGCGTGTGTGTGTGTGTGTGTGTGTGTGTGTGTGTGTGTGTGTGTGTGTGTGTGTGTGTGTGTGTGTGTCACTGAGAAGAAGGCGATTTCAATTTCTTTTTACGTAGTGCATTTACGAATTTTCTTATACGCCTTATAGGTTTGTCGGACCATATATACTTCTGAAGACCATATATAATTCTAAATTGCGTACACGTATACAACAGCAATTCTTTAATGGGCTTGTTTATTTTGTCATACACAATCTAATGAATCCAACGGACAGTGTAAATAAGTGAATTGTGGGGGCAATATTTTTTATTAGCCGTACTGTAGTCATTATGAAATAAATTGGAATTGCTTAAAGTGGGTGCGTAATGCGAAGGCTTTCGGTTTGTTCCCAACCAACGAGAGATATATATTTTTTGTCATCGCTTATACATGTCTATTTATGTCGTAACTAGTACGTCACAGTTCAAAATAACAAATACTGTCCCTTATGCTTGACTTGGCAGAATTATGTGCTTGATTGGTTACGGTATGCTTTCTTATCTCGTATTGTGGTTTGGGAGACGAAACCCTGAAAATTTTTGCAAGCATTGTTCTTTCATAGGGAGGACATCGTCCCAGCAGAGTCGGCACTCTTAGGCGAAGGTTTATTGTAGGCTGCTAGCTCGGCAAATGATCACGCGCTAAGTGACGCACACTCGGGCAAATATGATGTTTCCCGCTAGCCCCCTTCATTAACATATTTCGAGGTTAGACGCACACACATTTCGAACAAGGTGGACGGGCAGGATCTTGGGAAAAAATCGGACGCGTGATTCGAATGTTGTTGTGGGTTAGAAACCCAATAAACAGATTTTCTGTTTTCGTTCATTTTAATTCATTTATATTTATCTCGAGCTTACTACACTAAAGCTCAAAACATTGATGATGTTTACTGAGCTTTCCTAGGCCTAACTGTCTGTTGAACCCTAATGGGCGAATAGTGGCAAAAGGACGCTATGTACCGCACTTGACAAACGTTTCAAAAGCAGCTGATAAATTTTAATAATGTCATGTATAACCCAGACATCACGTGAAAAGCTGTGCAACACACGTCTTGAAATGTTATAGAAAATACCAACGTTGTGCATATTTTGCTTGTGGAAAATATCACATTATGCACAGGTACAAAACAATGGAGCTGAACATGTGACGTAACGTGGCTGCAGGTTCCACAAAACACAACAACAACAACAAACTTTTGAAATATATGAATATAAAAAAATATTGTGTAATGATGTTACGTGCTATGAGAATTCAGTACTTTATCGATAGCAGAACACGACACCATGCACCAAGCAGCTGCGCATCGATCACGAAAAACACTTCTTCGAGCCTTACTTACTGAGGCATGGAAACAGGTGTCGATGACGTTTACTTTAGTGTCACAAGCGTAGGTAAGTACCCTTTCAGACGATGAACACTGCGGGAATGCACCACAGGACGAAGTAGTGAGTAATATAAAAATATATATGCGCACATTGCGATTGTTATGCTTAACTTTAAACTGTAGCGTACTCCGCGTAGAAGGTAAATCAATGCGCGGGCACATCTTTAAACTCTGGGTATACTTAGCTGGGACATTTTGCGGATACGTTAAAACGCATATATACAGTGAAGCTTAAGAAGCGTGGAACATTTCTAATTCATGATAACAGGAGAGCTTATTGCTTTTTAAGAACAACCCGCTGTAGCTCACAGTTGATGCTCTAAAAACAACCTGATATTCAGTTTGTGAGGGTACAGACACTCCCATGTAAAGTTGTTTGCGCCGCGTGGCGCATGTGTCTCGCCCAAAAGCCGCATTTCGGGTTACAACCAGCGGGTGGTAGGTGGCGTTGTGTTCGCGAGAGTTGGCAACCGCTATCATCATCATCATCATTATCATGGGGTAGCGACGGCAGTGACTTCTGGCGCAAGCGAGCCTTAGTGGCGGGCGAGAGTTGAGCGAGTCTCTCCAGCCGCGAACGGCGTGGGTCCTCGGCGCTTGGTACCGCGGCCTGCGCGCCGAGGGGGGGGGGGGGGGGGGGGAGGGGGGGCACGTAGTAAGTCAACCATTGGCGACGCCGCCTTGGGTATGTTATTGTGTGTTTGTCGTTATTGTGTTTGTCATGTTTTGGAGTGTATGGAAATTGTGTGTAAGGATGTCTTAGTGAGTTGGTCACGATTGATGTATCACTCGGCGGACGATATCGTCGTTATAAATTAGTTAAATAAATGTATCTATGTTGTTTGGTTTGTACCGACCGTGTCTGCTGTGTCCGTTCTCTCTAAGAGCGTGGCGTGGCGCTCGTTCGCCATTTCGAGACCTTACAAGTTAAGTGTGCTAACTTGTTTTGCAGTGCTCACTGTTTCCACAACACATTCGTGGTTTTCCCACCAATGGACCTTCATCGCTAATAGAGTTCGGGTTCTTTGCTGAAACCGCAATAAAAGTAAGTTAACCGCCAAGGCTCCAGCGATCGCTTAGAACCACGCCTACAGAAAGCATGCTATGCAACCACCAGCACTCCCAACCTGAATGTCACTCTAGAGGCCACGCTTTGGCTGAAACAAAACGAATGCCATTCGCGGCACGTCGTACGAGGATCAATAACCCCCACAACAACACTTGCCCTGCCCCCGAAAAAAACAATAAAGCGAAGGCAGAGAAAGCGTTATGGAACGGAGTTGCCGCTTTGGCGGGGGCTCGTATACTTGAGGAGTGCCGAACAAGAAAAACGTTGCGCTAGAAATTGGCGTGGACCTGCTGACGTTTTCCTCGCAACGCCTGAAGTTAATTCACTTTTCGCGCATGTGTAGCCCGCAAGGCCCAGCGCGACCTTGCCATGAATTCGCTAGGTGCGCGAGCGTAAATCTTGGTGCATCAGCCATCCTATAGGAATGTGGACATGATGAGCTAAAGAAGAAAGAACGCTTTTCCTTTATCGACCGCTATTTGCTGAAACAGCACGGGCACCGCTTAAAGCCTCTCTCCGGGCGGCAACGACGCGGAGAAAATGAAGCGAGCGGAGCCGGTCGGTCGTGAGCCACGCTGGCTAATGAGGCCTACGCTGCCACGGTGCCGCACTGACATACGCGGGCGGCACGGCGTCCTTAATGAAGATGTTATCGGCTGTGTCGCGAAAAAAGCGGGCGTGGAGAAGGGGGGCTCGCTTTTAATCTCCTCCCTGGACCGCGAGCCTAACTTTTCCACCCCTGCGAGGGCGGGTATGGGTGCGTGCCGGCGCAGTCAATCTTGTATCGGCCGATCGGCAGATACCCGCCTTCTTCACTTGGCGCACTCTCCTCTGAAAAAGAAAAATCCCCACGTTTTCTTTCGAAGCTGGCCATGCGGCACTGGCGGCAACCAAGCAAGTGTATCAGTCGAAGGTGCCCGGGACTAGTCTATTGTGGACGTTGTTGTTATTATGATGATGATACATTTCTATTTATGAAAAAAAGGGAAGAAGGGAGAGAAGATTGTCAAGGGTGGTTTGCCCATTCCAGGACACCAGTGGCCGCTGTAGCTCGACCGGCTTGATCCAGGAGACCCCCTTGGGTCTTATAAAGTAAAACCTCTAAATGACCCTGTGCGCGACAAAAAACAAAAAAAAAGGGCTTCAATCCACGCTGTGAAGCTTGCTGGACAGTGTAAACGACACCCACAATGACGTCGCTTTAACGGTCTTCCGCATTAATCGCACAAGAGTGAGATTGGTGTCTGACTTTCACGGAGAGCGATAGCCAAGATGGGCGTCTAATTTCGCAAACAAGCCATGCATCTTTAATCATACAAAAGCACTTGACTCGACGCGTTCGTAGCCATTGCGCATTGCCTCGAGTCATCCAAGTCGGCCACGCCCGACTGCCTCTCACATCTCGTTTCTAATAGCGCAGAGGTGCAAAATGGCTATTAGTTACTACAAGTGTGATTTTAAACCAATGCTTCGTGAACTTTTACTTCGTTGCATCGATAACTATTAGTCACCACAAGGGCGGTTGCAAACAATTGCTTCGAAAAAAAAAAAAACGCCAATTTGCAATGCTCCTTTTCACTGTCTTGGAGTGTGCGGATTCGAAGGGAAGCAGCGTCTTTTTAGACCTCGGGGCACTTCCCACATACCTGTTGGGAGTTCTTCTGAAGCTCTATTAGTTTAATACCGCTATATGGCGCAGAGCATGATTCGCTAATTATCACCTTACTGCAATGTAAAAGGCAGTGCTATGCTAGTCACCAAATATCTTAGCAAGCATTTGAAACGTGGTCTTGCTTGTGGATATCGCTAATCCTACTGCGATGGCACAAGAATCGTGCCAGGTGACCCACTTTAGCAAACATAGAAAACCGAAGAGTTGGCTGCTCATGATTTTCTGAGCACGCGAACACGGCCACCAGTGCAACACAATCACCATAAACAAACTACAGATTGAGGTAACCTTTTGCCGTGCTTTTTGATATCTGCGGCTTTATGTACTGAAACCACGATATAAGAGCAGCTGTAGCCGAGGTCTCCAGAACTTTTGACCATTTAATGTTCTTTCGATATGTTGAAAACACAAGTTACAATGCTTTACTTTGCACGTTGTTGCGCAATTCGCCCCTAAATAGTTCGAAAACGAATACAAGAATGTTCGGGAAAAGGTGAAAGTGGACGGTCTTTAGACTCAATCCCTTGTGCTGTCACTGTTATCCCTTCATAAGAATTGGGGCTTGCTAATATACGTTGATCACACTTCGCTGTATCATTCACACTCATAGATGATGCACCAGTTCATTTTTAATTGAAATTATGAAAAAAATGGGCTGCTTAGTGTTGCTATATACGCAGGTAATAATAATAATAATAATAATAATAATAATAATAATAATAATAATAATAATAATAATAATAATAATAATAATAATAATAATAATAATAATAATAGTATGTGCGGTTTTAGATAAAAAAATCACGACTTGAATAACTATATAGACGGGCAAGCGCTGCTACCTAAGTAGTAATAGGCTAAGCCAAAGCCGGCAACAGTGACAGTTGCGGTACATTGCATGTCCCAGGGATTTTATACTATGCCCTACCTCACTTCCTTTGGAGGCGTCTCCACGCAAGATAAAGAATACAATGAAGTGAAAGTACTGGGTGAAGAAGTTAACTAACCCATCACTGCGAACGCTCGCAAGTTCCTGCACTACGGTGACAGCACAGACTGAATGGAGCAGAGCCGGCGCGTTCATTGCAGAAGTCGAGCTGTGGGTGCGATGACGTACGAGGCACGACGAGACGACTCGCTTTGGGCAAAGCACTAGCACAAATTCGTGTGCCATGTGGAAGGCAGACATTTCAGGGCCGAGCTATTTCCGTACGCCTGCATCGTGACGACCGTTCCACCCAGAGAGCATTTGCCGATGGATCCCTGTGTAGTTACCGATGGCTATCTCAAAATGTGCAGTCATATGTGGGTAAGAGAGACGTTCCACGTACCCACAGACATGAAGTAGGGGGCACCCGGAGGGCACGAGAGTGCCTCAGGTTATCTGCGGTTCATCGTACCATGAAACCGTTACACGCGTACCAAATATTTTGCGTCATTCTGTGAAACTCGAGTCCCGTGTAGATACATCACCAAGTATGCGGTGGTGTTAAGAGCAGCAATCCCGATTTGCGATGTTCATTATTTTGCCACCGTACTCTACGGTGAACTGAGAATGAGCCACCACTTCACTGCCCCGACGTGTAAGATTTAGAGCCCGCTCTTCCAGGCCTGCGCCGAATGAACGTGGCTGCCCAGTGTGGCTGCGCAGTAGCAAATCAAGCACCGGATAATGGTAGCGTTGCTATTAAAGATAAAATGCGATGTCTCCGCTGCTTCTTAATACGTATTTTATAAGCCGAAGTTGCATAGTGTGAAGCTATTGTTGTCGTGAAAAAAAAAAAAGCGTTAGAGTTTGGTGCTATGGCAATCGATGTAAAGGAGGTGGTGTGAAGCTAGCTATGCCACATTTAATAATCAGGCAAACTTGATGCGGCACTTAAACAGCCTATGAAAGTAAGAAAAATAAGCGCGAACGTCGTTTCCCGTCATTGTAGCCCTATTCATGATGCAAGCGGATTGTTCACGTGACGTCAGGATGAAACAAGCTCCCCAATGGTCAAAGATGTCCGTTGGTGATTGGCTCCTACCATGCTGTGCCATGAAATAGCATGCCCGTTCTGCCTTGTCTCACATGGCTATTTCGCGCGTTAAACAGATTTCACTTGGTTTTTGGCGTTTGCGACTGCGCAAGCGGAGATAACAACGTCCAGTCAACGAGCGTGAAATACTTACAAACTAAACGCTTAGCGCTGACATTTCAGGTGCTTTATGAAGACATAAATGGCGAGGAAGACATAGAGGGGAGCTATTAGTACAGTTCGTTGAACATAATAATTTACGGATCTTAAATACCTTCTTCAAAAAAGGGGCGAACGTTAAGTGAACGTGACGAAGTCCTAATGGTGAAACTAAATATGAAATAGGCTTCATTCGGTGTGGACACCCAGGCATAGCACAGTATTGATTGATTGATTGATATGTGAGGTTTGACGTTCCAAAACCACCGTATCATTATGAGAGATGATCTAGTGCAGGGCTTCAGGAATTTCGACCACCTGGGGTTCTTTACCGTGCACCCAAATCTGAGCACGCGGGCTTACAACATTTCCGCCTCCATCGGAAATGCAGCCGCCGAAGCCGGCATTTGATCCTGCGACCTACGTGTCAGCAGCCGAGTACCTTAACCACTAGACCACCGCGGCGGGGTGGCATAGCACAGTATGTAAAAGTAGTTGAAAAAATCCGATGCAGTGACCATAGGATGGGAAGAGCTCGTATTCACCTAGATTTAAAAACAGCAAAGGCAAAAACGAATACGCAAGAAGTCAATAATGAACTATAGCGATGAGAGCTAAAGTACAGGAATTAAGTATTTTGCTTCACATATATTTTATACACTAAACGAGGTAACCGATGTTAGCGTTGACACAATGAAAAATAATCTTACTAGTATCATCAAGGAGTGTGCAATCGAAGTCGGGGGTGCAGTGATAGACAAAACACTGGCAAACTATCTCAGGAGACGAAAAATCTTTTTAAGATACGACAAGCCAGGAAAGTCTCAAATGCAACCGACAAAATAGAGCTAATGGACTTTTCGAAGTTAATCAACAGACGTAAGGTAGCCAACGTCGAAAGGTATAAATGGAGGGAATTGAGCAGGCTGTAGAGAGCGGCAGAAGCCTAAAATCTGCAGGGACGAACTTGTGCATGGGCCAAAATCGAATATATGCATTAAGAAAAAAGAAAGGCATTGTCATAACCAATATGGATAGGATAGTCTAGATAGCGCAGGTGTTCTACAGCGAGCTGTACAAAAGCCAAGACAACCAGGATGATATCGCGAAAAACAAAAATAGCCCAGAGGAATTCGACATACTATCAGTAATGACGGAGGAAGTAAGTGAAGCCCTAGAAGGAAGGCAAAGAGGTAAAGCCGCTGGTGAGGATAAGGTATACCAAGAGACCTCCTGAAAGATGACAGAGAAATTGTGTTAGAAGAACTAGCCACCTTATATACGAAGTGTCTCTTGGCGGGAAGGGTACCAGAATCTCTGAAGAACTCCAACATCATCTTAATTCATAAGAAAAAAGACGTCAATGACTTTAAAAATTAGAAGCTGATCAGCTTATACTGTCACTTTGGTACCAACTATTTACAAAAGTACATTGTAATAGAACTAAGGCGACATTAAATTTTAATCAACCAAAGGATCTTGCAGGATTTTGTACAGGCTACTCCACAACAAACTTTTTTCATACTATCAATCAGGCAACAGAAAAATGGGCAGAATACAACATACCCCATACATAGCATTCATAGATTACGAGAAGGCCTTTGACTCAGTCGAGACATCAGCAGTAGTGCAGGCACTACAAAATCAGGGTATCGAAGAATCCTACATGAACATTCTGAAAGAAATATACAGTGGATCCACAGTCACCATAAATCTCTCTAAGAAAAGTGACAGAATCCCAATAAAGAAGGTTGTAAGGTAGAAAGACAAAACTTCTCCAATGCTATTCACCGCGTGTTCACAGGAGGGTTTCAGGACCCTAGATTTGGGAGAGTTATGAATATGAGTTAAGGGAGAGTATCTTAGTAACCTGCGATTCGCTGATGACATTGCCTTGACTCAGGGTACGAATTACAGTTCATTATTACTGAACTGGAAAAGGAAAGCAGAAAAGTAGGTCTGAAAGTTAATATGCACAAAACTAATGTAATGTAACAGTCCTAGCAGAAAACAGCACTTTGCGATAGATATGTATACTTAGGACAGCTAGTAACCGCGGGGAACAACCGTGACAGTGACATAACTATAGAAGATTAAGGATAAGGTGGATCCCGTTCGGCACGCATTCTCCAACTATGAATGGTAATCTGCCACTAACCCTCAAGAGGAAGGTATATAAGAGCTGCATCTTGCTGGTACTTACCTACAGAGCAGAAACCTGAAGGCTTACAAAGAGGATTCAGCTCAAATTGAGGACGACACAGCGAGCAATAGAAAGGGAAAATATAGGTGTAACCTTAAGAGACAAGAGAGCAGAGTGGGTAAGGGAACAAACCGGGGTTAAGGATATCATAGTTTAAATAAAGAAGAATAAATGGTCATGGGCCGGACACGTAGCATGTATAGGCAGGATTACCGCTGGTCATTAAAGGTATACCTGACTGTATTCACAAAGAAAGCAAATGCACGAAGGGGAGACAAAAAAATAGGTAGGCCGATGAAATTAAAAAAAGTTCGTAGCTACAACGTGGTAACGGAAAACACAAGATCGAATTGGTTGGTGGATCACGGGAGAGGTCTTTGCCCTGCAGTGGGCGTAGTCAGGCTGATGATGACGATGATGGTGTCGCGCTCGTACGTGGCTTCTGAATGCGCACACGGTAGATGAAATGAGCGTGCTCTCACTGGGCTCACTGTGCGAATGCGGGCCACCCGATTCTGGTAAATGTGTTAGCGGCAAGTTATTGATGTTGAATGCATTGCCGCTGGTAGGTACCGAACCGGCGACCTTCAAAGGCCGCAGGTTCGCTCCCAGCCCGCGCAAAGTTATGTTTTCATACGCTTCACTTTCTTCACATTTACACAGTAAAAACTACCGTCCCCGTCTTTATCTTTCTTCTGTGTTAGCTTTAATTATTGTTACTTGTTCTCGTTCTGGGCAAATCATGTGCTTAGTAATAGGATAGCTTTAGTGAGTGAACGCACTTCTTTTTAATGTTTCTTTACGTGTTATTTTTTTTAGGTTTATTTTGCTTACGACGAAGAGCGCGTGCTCAAGCGTTGCGACAAGGCACCCTTCGGAGGACACGCTCTCGCTTTCGGTCGCGTGTAAACACATTCGAGTGACTGGTTTGCTTTCACGTTCCGCCTGCTACGACGGCCAGAAGGTAAACAGCAAAAGCGGCCGCGCATGTTTTTTTATCGTTCACGACACTGAGGACGGGAAAGGGGGAATATCTTAAGCGTGAGAGAAAGCTGCAAGGCGCGCGACTTTTGAGGCGCGTACAAGTTGCTGCGGTGCGGAGGAGGAGAAATAGACCACAGCAAGGAGGAATAAAAACGATAGGTGCTTTGGAGGCAAGTTCGGGTACACTTTTCGTTCCTTATCACTTTGGCAGATATGAACAAGGTGCAAACACGTTTCCCCGTCAGTACTCGCGGAGAATCGACAAACGGTTAATCAAAGAGAGAGGCAAAAAGCAGCGCTCCGAGAATACCTCGACGCGGCTGCCGCACTCACGCCGTCTCGAAGTGGTGCGTGTTTCCCGTCACCGAGGAGAGTCGGGACAAGTTCAGAAACGGGAGCCGAACATGCGTCACGCCGCCGCCTGTTTGCCTTGTGGCAGTCTCCCATAACAAATAAGAAAAGCAAGGAGCGAAACGAGACGCGTTAGATGGCACGCTCATATGAACGTCCGTGGGGACGGGTCGTGAGCGTTAAATGCCGGGGTTCGAGCGTACGTTGAAGCGAGTTGACAGCGCACGCTGTGGCAAAAGACGGCGCACCCGTTGACAGCGGACACGGGATCAAAATGGTGGGTCGCCTGGTACTGCACGCGGACGCAGCAGCAGCCGGTGACGAGAAAGCGTAGTAGCATGGTCGCTTGGATTTTATTCAGTGGTCGTGGTAGTAGTATCTTAGCAGAAAGTGAGTGCGCTTTACCATGTTTGAAAATACGGAGAGAAGAACAATTATTTTAAAGACCCATGTTAGTTTCCGAAGTTGAGGTCTAACGGATCTGCGCTAAGATGGTGCATATTTGGCAAAGAAAACTTGCCCGTCATGTTTACTTCATGTGGTGAGAAGGGCAATCCCACGCACTATGGGGATTGATTTCACGTGACGCTGTGAGCGAATAAGCTGCATATGCAGCCATTTTGGGGCCAAGTCTTACGCAGTGGATCGATACATTCGCGCAATTTGTGTAGCTGTGTGGGCTTATCGGATCGTTAAGTAAAAGAGCGTTTAAAGGGCAGTTTACAATCACACATTACACCGGCACTCCCGTTAGAGCCGAAACGTCGTTTTCATCGAAGCAAAGTGCAAGCAGCGCTCGTTGGTGTAATCTTGCGGCCACCAGGCAAGTCGGCGTAACACCCGGCTTTCCTCCCTTGGTGCCCAATAAAGGTATTTATCGGGTTAGGGCGCTAGACAACAAATTGGTGCAGATCAGGCAGAGCAATGCTGTATTTATGAATGAGATTAGAAAACTCAGGGAAGAAAATGGCCTTATGAAATGTGGAGGGGTAACACGCAACGAGGAAACCTCAGACGTTATAACGGAGGAAAAAGGCGTGGCAATGAACAAAGAAGTAGCAGCCCTCACCCCCGTTGAACGTAAACCCGAGAACGCTCTAATTAAAATTGGGGTAAAGAAACCGGAATCAGGGAGGACACCACACGAAAGGCAGGAGGAATTCGCAAACACCATGGAAGCCAAAATTGAACAGATTGAAAGCAAATTGCAAACTAAGCTCGAACAGCAAGAAGTTATATTTGAAGCAAACATAGAGGCGAAAATAGAGGCGCTAGGCAAGACGATATTGCAGAAAGTGCAGCAAATGTTGGCTTATTTTGACGCTAAGCTAGCAATATGGGGAACACAGACAAGTGGTGGCGGCCAGGTTACGACCGCTCTCAAGCCGTACGCTATAGGACCTCGGTGCCTACTGAGAGATCGGACAGCTTGTAACGTCGCCATGGACAGACGAAACAGCTAGACAATTCGGCAATGCAATGGTCGAGGACACAATCGAAAATGATACATTTTGCAACATCTTAGAAACACTCCTACCCCGGATGCTATGATGGTGCAGGAAACGCACGAGCTGGCCAAATTGTCGGGACACGAGTCATTAGACAGTGCCGCTGGGGAGATAAAGGTATTAACAACGTCGGTTAAGCGAAATCATGCGGTGGTGCGACACGACACGGAAATTAAGGCAATAGATCACCTTCTCCTCCAACTCATACCCATGCGGGAAGTGGAGGACACTCTCTTTCTATTAAATATTTACAGCAGTCCTAAATGCACAAAAAACAAATTCCGCACGCTGTTTCGCTTAACCATCGCTATAACAGGGAACCGAGGTAGTGATTGGAGGCAATTTACACGCCCCGCATGGTGCATGAGGATACAGGATCGAAACCCAGAAAGGCAGAAACTTGTGGTTGGAAGGTCAGACGTTCGTGACGGTTCCACCCATTCCTACGAGAACAGGTATAGCATTTGCGCGGATACTACGCCAGATTTGACGCTCAGCATACTGGACACGCAGTGGACCAATACGCAACACGACTTGACAAGTGTTCATTCTATACTTGAAATGAGGGTGAGGGCGGGGCCATGGTAGGCAAAAGGCAGACAACTTAAAATTGTCGACTGGGACAAATTTAGGAACATCAAAGACCAGCCCGACTAAATGATACAATGTATTGAGGAATGGACTGAAAAGTTAAAACGAGACGTAGCGGCAGTTACGCAAACGATGCCACCGGAAGCGCAGCTAGAGAGTGTAGACAATAAGCTTCTCCACATGGGGAAAGCTAAGGAAGGGTTATAACGGAGGTGGAAAAAAAACAACAACTAGACACTTCTTCGAACGATAGCTAAATTGAACATAGATATAGAGCAGTACGCCCAGAAGCTTTGCAGACAAGAGTGGGAGGAAAAATGCAATGACATGGACAACCAGAGAGGAATGGCAAAATGCGTGGAACATCCTTCGACATTTATTGAACAAAGACGGAAACAAGTTGACAGAAAGGCATAATAGTAATCATTTAATACAAACGTATCAAGGTAAAGAGCAGGGTTTCCTCAATGAAACTAAGAAAATACACATCTCTCGAGCGCTTCCTGTTGCACATCCTGATTACACAGGGCTGGTAAATGATGATTTATACAACGAAATTGGTGAGGAAGAAGTGAGGGCGGCCTTGCAGAAGCTCAATATTAAATCACCTCTTAGACCAGACGACATAACAACCAAAACGCTACTTGATTTGGATGATGAGTTCATAACTAAGTTCACTGAGTTTGTTAACGAATCCTGGGAGGCAGGACAGATTCCGCAACAATGGAAGACAGCAAAAATCGTTTTATTTCCCAAGCCAGGCAAAGGACTGCAGATTGCAAACTTGAGACCCACATGACATCTAGCATGGGACAACTCATGGAGCACGTAATTTTGAAGAGGATAACTGCCTATCTCGAGGACCAGGAGGCGCTCCCACTCACCATGATAGAATACAGGAGGAACCTCTCAACACAGAACGCAATACTACAATTAAAACATCAAATTATAGATGATCCGGGAACATCGACAAAGTTATTCTAGGGTTAGACCTCAAGATTGCCTTTGATAACACAACACATGCAACGGCGCTAGAAAGAGTAAACGATCTAGGACTAGGACAACAGACGTACAATTAAGTGCGTGATATCCTGACGGGAAGAAAGGAAAAGCTCATAATAGGGGACCTAGTTTCGGAGGAGACTGAGATGGGCTGTGCAGGTAGACCGTAAGGCTTGGTGTCACCCCCTATGATATTCAATCTGGCCCAAATAGGACTGCCGGCCAAGCGCCAAGAAATCGAACGACTCAATCATACTATATATCCAGACAACATCACTCTATGGGTGAGAAACGAGAGTGATGGGCATATAGAGGAAATAGTTCAGACAGTAGTGAAAACAGTCCAGCGATGTTTAAAAGGTACTGGGCTAGCCTGTTCTTCGAAAAAATCGGAGCTGTAGTTGTACAGATGGGCTCGTAGAGGTCGCAAATCAGGCTAATGCCTACACTATCTCGCCCATACAGGAGAAATACAGTTTGGGACAGCCGATGGAACAACCATGTCTATGGTCGACAGGATCGGGGTACTGGGTCTGCTCATCGAAGCTAAAGGAAACAACGGAGAAACCCTGAGATGACTGGATCCAACTTTAGCTCAAACAATGAGACTCATAAAAAGAATAGCAAATAAACACAGTGGCGTGAGGGAGGAAAACACGATAAGGTTCATATAGAGGCATTCGTGAAAAGCAGAATAGCATACGTAGCACCGTACTTGAAATTACAAGTCGCGGAAAAGATCAAGTCGGACTGCCTCAGTCGTAAAATATTCAAACTAGCCATAGGGCTACCGATTAGCACAAGCACAGACAAACTGATACAACTAGGCCTGCACAATACCATAGATGAGCTCATTGAGGCGCAACGTATGACACAATATGAACGTCTCTCTAAGACACGAGCAGGAAGACATATCTTAGATCGACTAAATGTAACCTATCCCACACAACACGGTGTCAAGGTTGACCTCTCAAGAGAGACCAGGGAAAAATGATGACACTTCCCTTGCCAAATAACATGCACCCCGAACACAATAAGGCAAGACGAGAGACCAGAGCAAAGGAAATACAGAGAAAGTTCGGTAACGACAAGGACGCAGTTTTCGTAGAGGGGGCTCGATACAAGTGCAGACAGGGGTTTACGCCAGCCTAATCAACAGCGACAAACGCTAGCTGTACGACGTGCGCGGCGATACGCACCACTATTACCGAGACAGCGGAAGAGGTAACCATAGTGTTCGCAGTAGCTCAGACAAACGCAACCGTGATAGTCAGTGGCTCCCAAACGGCAGTGAGAAACTTTGCCAACGGCCGCATCTCCCCGGAGGCACTACGTATTCTACATGGAGGGTGTCGAACAAGCCCCAGAAACACATACATTATATGAACACCTGCTCACGCCATCGCGAGGCACTGCAACAACGGGGCTGTATATGACGCAGTTCGAGGGCTCACCGACCAAGCTGCCCTCTCAAGTGCCACCCCAGCATCCTCCGGTGATGACCGCGCGGTAGACGAGTGGGAGTGAGAAGGCAGAATGACCACATGCAATGACATTACCAAACAATTTAGATTACACAGGGGCATATTCCCACCCTCTCACCCATAATTTTAAAAAAACTGTCGAATGGCGGCAGTTAAAAACTAGGAGGTATCCAAATACTGCACTCTCGCACATTGTATATCTAGATATCTACAAAACGAACAAGTGCAAGCGTTGAGACTCCAGAGCCACTTTGGAGCATATGTTATGGGAGTGTTGAGGGATTGGTGCCCGTAACAAGTATGCGGCCTCAAGTGACAGCCTTCGCGCGCGCATGGGAAGCCGCAACGCTCAGCCCCGTCCTCGAAGATCAAATGTGGGCCATCCAGCGGGCCGACGAAGCCGCCAAGATTCAAGGACTTCTGGTCGTACGTAGACGGGGCTATTGGCCCACACCACGAACTTGCCGAACATCGAAGTTCTTTCTTCTTTTTCCTCTATCTATCTATTACAAGCGAAGCAGCTACTTCACTCACGTGTGACACGCCGTACGTACGTGCGTTCGTACGAACTCGCCGCAACGTGTTCCCTTCGCCGCAGGTCTAGGAGCGGTGCCAAGTAGGTCACGCTGCAGCTGCGCGTTGACGTCATGCTCCCCTCGCACGCTTCTCTCGCAGGTGCGCACTGACGTCACTCTCCTCACACGCAGCACGCTCGCCGCAGCGCTCGCAGCTGCAGGCTCCTCCATCCGCTCGCAACACACTTCTATCTCGCTTTATTCACTCCACCACCCGAATGAAAGACCTTTTTTGACTCGCTTATCTGTGATGAAACTTACACGAAACCAAACCCGCTTCCCGTGTCTTTGCGTTTCAAACAAACGTTTACTCGAATAAACGATACAACAAGTTTTGCTTCAAACCGCTCTTCCGGAACTCGCGTCTGCGTCTCTTTCAACTGGGTCAACGCCGTGCGCACCACTGCTGCTTAGCATTCTATCAGGGGTGCCTTCGGGGAGACGGTCCATAATATTTAGTTCTTGCGGAATGTTACTTGATTCTTAGTCACATCGCTAGTTGTTACGATATTTCAGTCCAATGTGTTAGCAAAACGATGATGATTCGGAAGACGGGAGGGAAAAGACTGGCAAAAAAACAACGGTTACTTTAACAAAACCGCGTTTATCCAGGGTAAAGAAAACTGCTGGAGAGACAAGAATACGGCGTCTCTCCAGTTGCACAGCTGTCCCTCTTCTGCATTCTTTCAGAGCCCGCGCACAGTGGCACACCCACGCTCACCACAGGGGTTCACTTCAGTGTCGCATTACAGCTCCGGCCTCCGGCCGGCTCAGCTCGCGCAGTTGTCGTGGCCGGGCGCCATTTTTCGAGTTCCTTTTCATGCAACAAGGGCGCGCACACTCGGCTGCCCTGCAATTACCGACCGTTCCGCTCGGAATCACTGTCTGACTCATCCGAGTCTATCTCGTTTTGCTCCCAGAGCTTTAGCTTATCCACTGCAGCAATGCTGCTATAAGTTCTCCTTCCCTGCCATGCACTGGGCCAATTTCCGATGTAATGTCGGTCGTTGGGCAGTTTTTACGTGATCATGCATGTACGGTCCTTTGTATCTTTCCTTGAGCTTTCTCGACTCGCCACACGCTGTAGACTTTCGCTCGACCAAAACGACGTCTCCCGGTTGGTAAGTTGGCGCTTGTGAACGTTTGCTGTTGTATCTTGCCTGCTGCTTTCGTAGGTCTTCGTGAATGCTCTCGACCACAAATGTTCGCTTGGCCTCTACCTGATGGTCAAATTCCTCAGTAAGAGCGTCGTCAACGCATTCGCCGTTGATGTTTCGTCGCCAATAGTTGAAGAGCAATCCAAACGAACTGGGCCCGGATTCACAAAACTCACTTACGAAAACATTTTTGCGCAAGAGAAATTTTCTTGCGTAAGTCGATTCACGAAACGAAAAAACGTCGTAAGAGGCCATAGTTGTCACATCGGCCGCTGCAAATAAAGCGCGCTGTGACTGCCCGGGAACATGTCAGCGATGGTGATGCATTTGCTATATTTGCTTACGTCACCGAAAAGTGCTCGTAAGTGGATTCACGAAGCGAAATTGTGCGTAAAAACAGCATGGCTGAGAGAAAATCCCAAGAGTGGTCCGGACCACTCTTAGGAACAATGTGGCTACTTAGAACCTGCTGCCGCAGCGGTATACTTTGGTGCCCTGGCTGGTTTTGAGTTAATTCACACCCATCAAGGGCTGCCTGATGACTGCTGGTGCGTTTTTATTTCTTTCGGCGCTTTGAGCTTCGCGTGTTGTTTCCCTTGTACGCAGTGGATGGTGTTCACAACCACCATCATCCAATAAGTTCGAAGTCGCAGTAATTGAAGAATTCTATTGGGCGTCAATGACATAAAACTACGCATGTAAAGATTTGTGGTTGGATGAAAACCAATGTGATACGTCAATGGTCGGTGCATTCGAACGCGACATGGCATAGGATCAACCTTATTTGTTATGTTGTTGTGTTGCACCCCATCTCATCCAATTAAAAGTGCGACTCGAGATCCTTGCCTCATTGGTGGAAATTACCACCAAAGAGGTTAATGGGAGCACATTCTTTGCACGCTATTGGGAATAAAAATGAGAGGAAGTTTTCAGTGAGTGGTTCCTAAAGTTTGTGCTCTGGTGTACTTTCATTGGCTCTAACTGTCCAATGGTTGCGATCTCTGAAATACAGCTGTCGATACACTTTGGGACGATCTGGAACAAAGCGTACTTTGTAAACCAAAGCGTATTAGGGGTGCGCATGATTACGCATGGAACTACAAACAAATCATGCATCTTCACCTTCACTGTTCAGACACCGATATGGACCGTGATACTATGGCAAGCAATCGGAATGAAATGACCCTAGTAACTTTAAATGACACCAAAAATATGCAAACCCTGACGATTCTAGAGCAAACCTTGGCTGAATTCATCCCTGCGTCAATTACCAGCCATTTAACTTGGCGCACGAACATCATTCAAAGGTTGATTGATTTGTGGGGTTTAACGTCCCAAAACCACCATATGATTATGAGAGACGCCGTAGTGGAGGGCTCCGGAAATTTTGACCACCTGGGGTTCTTTAACGTGCACCCAAATCTGAGCACACGGGCCTCGACATTTCCGCCTCCATCGGAAATGCAGCCGCCGCAGCCGGGATTTGAACCCGCGACCTGCGGGTCAGCAGCCGAGTACCTTAGCCACTAGACCACCGCGGCGGGGCATCATTCAAAGGTAGAGCGAGCCACTGACATGTATTTTGTGCGACGTAGCGACCACTTGACCTGAGAATAATAGCGTTGCGAAGGCGAATCCCCTGTCGCATGCTCTGATCGAAGTAGACGACAAACGCGAGCAGATGACGGCTTGGCCGACAGGCACAGCTTGTGATTGGTTGTGAAGCAATACCCTCTACATCAGTTCACTCCGTGACGTTGCCAAAACACTTCTTTCATCTGGCACGCCTGTGCTGTTCGTCATATCACCCCCCTCGCACATAAGAGAAAATTTTTTCACGCCGTGAAAATAGTGCAAGTACTTTCTAAGAGCTCTCTTATCATCTTATGTGCTGCGCAGTTGTCGAAAACAACATGGCGTCGTAAACAGCATATCGGTCGGTGCGACTTTCAGCAAACGCTTCTCGCACGAGTTACTTCAGCGCTTGACCGGATGTGTTGTGATCACAGCAGCTCTTTCGGTGCGTGTAAGCAGTGCGGAAAGCTGTGGCAGTGCAATGGTGTACGGTGAAGCGCAGCGAATCCTGTGCGTCGGTGTGGTTATCAAGCGGGGATCGGCGTCGATCTATCGACGACAACTGGCACTCGAGAAGCCTGCAATGTGTGTTTGTGTGCGGTAACAGTTCGTTCGCTTGACTTTCCAGTCTCTCAGTTTGGTGCTGTGCGACATTTCGGATTGACAGCGTTTTGACACGTTACTTGAGTGACCCCAAGTACGTACGGAAACGTATGAACTACGCGCTCGGTTCTTGCTTCGCCACTAGTTAGCCCGCACGCTTCTATTTACTTGAGAGCAATGTACTGTTCGGGAGTGAAACGATGTTCGTTGTGAACAGTGGTGCTGTGTTGACGTTCCAAGACTTGTGAACAAGCTGTGCTCGTGTGACCGAAACTTGAAAGACAGCGTTGATAACTGTTTTGCCCTGCGAAGTCGTGGTGGGGCAGCTTGGCGCTTTTGTTTGTTAAGTCGTCACTTCTCCTTTTTGTGATAACCATTGTCCTAGCGCTGTGATGTGATCAACCAAAACTGCGAGATGCTACATTCTGTTGTGGATCGTGTTACTTTGGAAGCGCGTCTAGACTGTTCTTCGGTAACAAATTGAGAGTTCTATGTGGCAGCGAGAGCCCGTGAACGTCAAGCTTCCCTTCAGCCCCCCAAAAAAGCAAAGATTTCACCGGTGCCTTGCTTTGGATGAAGTTGTAGGCCAATATCGCCTAACTACAGGTTTCCGAGTTCGTCTGGCCATCGTTTTGCACGGCACTAGAGCCTTGACAACAGCCGGTCATGGCCAGTTCTTACACTTTATCAATGGACGTGCACGCCTGGCCAGCCCTTCATTGCTGTCATTGGCAGCTTCCAGTCTGCAGATGCCCTTTGCCTGTTCGCCGTACTTGGTTCCTTATGACACCGACGGCCACTAAATGCTGCCATCGGTGAGTTCACCTTGCAGAACTAAATTTCACCGGTACTATAATTCACGCAGTTCTATAACGTAACGTGTGCAAGTTTTTAAGCCCATCAGATGTAATGTTTCTCTATGGTAAGTTGAAGCATGAAAAATTTACTATTACTGTTATATACATACATATATTATGGAGCAAATACATAAAAAGTTTTTTGTGATTTGATACAAGTGAGCTCTTATTTGATTATGAGGTTGGGCCTGTCGATTGACCACGTTTGATAGTTGGAAAGTTAATGTGAATTTATTTTTCAGGAGCCAGGTTGCACTTAAAAATTTATGTTATTTTGGAAAATTAGTTCTATAGACGATTACCACTGTGGTAGTACTATACTTCAGTAGGACATATATATTGCGGTACGTAAATTTTACATGAGGCTTCAGTTTATTTCAAAGTGATTATAGCAGACTTTGGTCACTTTAACGAAGTGATAGCTTCCTCAAATAAGTATTAGAAGTGAGTGCTTTTAATGATTGTTTTTAAATATCTCGTTTTTGGCTCTTCACAGATCGCAGAGATTGGTTTGTTAAGGTCATGTGATGCATCGGTTGCACATTCTGGCACATCAATCCTCATCATTACTCGGAGCACCTGTACAAAAATAGGAAGGACACGTTCTCCCTAACTGTGCAAGCCTATGTCACTGCTCGGACGGTTATCATTCAGCGGATGTGGCGTGGAAGCATGCATGGCAGCCTCATCTGGAAGGACTGCAATCTGCTTGGGAGCTTCGAGGGCACAAAACTGCCTAACGGCTGGCTGCAAAGATAGTTTTTCTTTAATACAAACGATTACGTGAACACCACTTACTGTGCACAAATTGAAAACCCAAGCATGGTTGCTTTCAGTGGATACCTGTAATATTCTTACACATAATTCTTATTCAACATTTATAGAACTAAATTGCAAGATAATTGAGAATGTTGAAAGCTGAAAGCCTGCAGCTTATGAATGAAACTCCAATAATCAGAGACTCAAAAGCTTGTGCTTTGAAACGAGCACGAATACTTTGATTCCTTATTGAGCTCTCCAGCTTGTGACTCCCTCTGTGGATCAAGTGCTCTGGAAGGAAATAGCAAGTGGGTGAAAATTGCCTGGCTGTTCACAACTTGCGAGGAGAAAGACCTATTGAAGAAGCCTCAGATGACATAAGGCCAGTAACTGCATCTTTTACCTAATGTAGCTTTTTCTCTCTCAGTGCTGTTGCTTGTGTTTCAGCCGAACATGTTCACCACGATTGCATAGTGATATATATTTTTCTACAAATTGTACCTGACCTAAGTATGCATTGTTAATCTCTAAAGGTGACGTTCAGTGTGTTTCAAAGCCATGGCTTCTCATTTCTCTGACTGTGGCTAGCCTATTTCAGCAGCAGAGCGATGCAGCTAGCACACATGCAATCCAAGTCATGGAGCGCTCCTTTGGTGTTCTGTGCAGGACACAGCATATCCATCCGGCAAGACACTGGTATCAACAATAATGGTGAGTGTTGGTGGCACCTGTAGGAGCCCGTTGTGTTTGTTGTGTATGATTATTTCCCCTGATGAAGTGCATTTCTGAAAGGTTTTCTTCATTTAGAATAATAGATGTCAGAAACAAGCACACTCATAATCCACAAGTTCTTTGTGTCTTCTGGACTGCCCATTTGCTCCTATATGCGGTATGGTGAGCTGGCTATGTTAGATAGCCCTAAAGTTATCAACGTTGGCTGTTGTGTTGTAATGCAGTGTAACTTGTGTTTCTTAGTGCACTTATTTGTGGTCTACTTCTCGCACCTAGTGTAAAGTCGAAATAAAAGAAACTCTATTGGCTTTTTATGTCTGCCAGAAGTTTCATGCCTTCATCTATAACATTGTGGGTTTGCTCTTGTATCATATTAAATATATTTTCAGCCTTCACTGTTTGTGTGTGTGTGTGTGTGTTGAGGCTTGTCATTGGCTTCTGAAAATACAATATCTGTAAATATGAGCACATAATTGACAACTATACACTCTTGCATGTAGCATGGTTGTAACAATGATCTGTATTTTTCTAAGTTCCAGCAGTAACAAGGGGTTTGGTGCTCCACGGTCATGTACAGTGTATCAAGAACAGAGCACAGAAGACCAACAAGTATAAAGGGACTGCCAGTGACTGTTCTCCTGCTCAAAGATTACAACAGCAGAAAGAGCACATTGTGATGTCAGGAGCAGCTGCTGCTTAACTTCTTAGCAGTGCATTATTCAGCAGTTCCTTTGCTTGCATTCGAAATTATTTAAATTTTGCATGAAAGATACCAAACTATGACACTAATTTAAAGGCTGCTGTAGTGTTAGTGGGCAAATATTTTTGAGCTGAAGTTTTTAACATGTGTGTTAAGTGCCTGCGTGCCTCTACATTTGCATGCCAGAAATCACAGCATCCATGGTCGCCAATGGTAACTGTGTTTGCATTTTTTGTAGAACAAGAAGTAAAGCCATGGATGCAGTAATCATGTACTTAGTCGATGTAATCCTTCAGTGTACACTCATTTGTATAGCACCAATGATGCCATGAGTGTATAAGCTCTGGGAAGTGAATCTATGTGGATTATTTTATTTGGAAGGAAGAGGATCATCACTACTCCTAGTATATCTTAACAGTAGATTTTAGTGCTTGGGTATTATCCCACTGCCTGTCCGTCCTTCAACAGTCTGCTTATCTACTGTGTAAGTGTAACTTTTTAAATGTATACTTTGCTCGGATTGGTTTGTTCATAATGTAATGCAAGTGACTTATCATCTATGCAGCTCTACTCAGACTAGAAATAAAAGTATTTATTTTTATATGTAGCTATAGCATGCATTCACTTGTGTTTTTCTAGGTGCCTCTACAATTGTTTAGCCCTACAAAATAGCTGGTATACTCTAATATTGAATCTGGCATCTTAAAATAGTTTGTTAGTGGAAGTAAGGATGTGTTTACAACCAATATTACTATCCTCAGATGAACTGTGAAAACTCTGTGGAAATTTATTTACAGTTTTTGAACGTTGTGAAGGCAAATGTTATGTTCTTTTATTGTGGTCCCTGTTTCATGCAAACGACCCATAAAAACTTGGCAGTGGCACAGTATTAGTTGTTATTTTACACATATGTACTGAGCAACATCGCAGTTGAGGCCAGCAGCAAGACATACATGCAGTGCACTGGAGCATCACCTCACATAGTGTACAGTCTTTGCCCACCAGTAAACTCAATATTTTTCAAGCAGACTAATAGACAGCTGTATGGGAACTGTGTTGGTGTGCAAACTTTGAAGTCTTCTTGAGGAGTGTTTTTCATCATTTTTGTCCAAGTGAAGTAGCTACCCAAGGCCACAACTGGTGGGAATGTGGTGGTTTCCTCTCTCCAAAAGCACTCCTACCAGCTGCCTCAATGTTAGCATGGGGTGAATTCACGAACTGGAAAAATAATTGCTCTTTGTTTTCTTGGCCGAAAGAGTCACTTCCACCGTTGAGCCACCACGACGCGCCAGAATAGAAACTTTGAGCTAAATAAAGTTGATTCTACTTTTGAGAAGTGTTTTGGGGAAACGAAATGGCACCTATAGCTGTCAATATAAACACTCTTTGCACCAAGGAGCTTAGTAGCTTATATTTGTATTATTCATGTATTGTCTAGAATTTACTCGCGCTGTGCCAACTTTCAGCCCAAGTGTCCTAACATGCTTTGTTAGTGGCTTGTGAATGAGCCAAGCTATGTAAATAGAGTGATATTGCAGACATGTACAAAATATTGATGCACAGCCCTTTTCTTTAGCATGACATTGTCAAGGGCTTTATTCTTGTGTTTTTTATAAAGAGTGCTTGTCACTGGGCATCAGGGGAAAACTATGCATCAAGCTTTTGCGAGATGGTTCGAGAAACACCGTGTTCAGACTTAACAGTGCCGGTGGATTTCTCTCGTAAGTTACTTTCTGTAGTATATTCAAAATGAGTTTATTAGAATTGTTGCTTTATAGCCATTCATTTTAATATTTACACCTGAGTGTGTGTATGTATGTATGGGTGTACATATGTATATGTGTGTGTGCGTATATGTATGTATGTATGTATGTATGTATGTATGTATGTATGTATGTATGTATGTATGTATGTATGTATGTATGTATGTATGTATGTATGTATGTATGTATGTATGTATGTATGTATGTATGTATGTATGTATGTATGTATGTATGTATGTATGTATGTATGTATGTATGTATGTATGTATGTATCTTTTAAATGAGAATCCGTTCATCATTGGTGAGTAAGTTTGGTAATGATATGGCTGAATTTGTTTCTAGTTATTTCTCTTTTGAGCCATTACATATTTCAACTTATTTTGTACTGCATAAAAATAAATGTAACCTTACACAGAATATGTGTGTTCGAAGAAGTTGTTTTATTTACCAACCTACAGTCATGGGCAAGAAATTGGGTAAAATGGAACGGACCTGCGAAGATTAGTTTAGAGCATAGCTACTCTACATGGCATATCTCGTACACATTGCGCTGGTTGAATATGTCGATTTCAACCTTTCAATTTTAATCAGAATAAGCAAGCTATCACCCGTGGTTGTATATGTGTGTGATATTTATGCATACTGTGATACCGATTCGCAATTACAATTAAGGTCACAAACCTAGTCAAGCTGAATACACGAATTTTGTCCATGCACCTTTCATCTGCACTGGAACTGTTGGTAATAAAAATAAACTTCTGTTTAGAAATTTATTCTAGTAACCAAAAGCAGGGTATCTCTTTATCACACAAATCAAATTGCCATTGTTCTGTTCCATTCTGGACAATAGGGAACCCTCTCAGCAGAACTCGATTAACTGCTATAGTTCATTTTAACCATTGACAGCGACATTACACTGAAGCGTGCAGCATGACAAATAGCGGGAGAGAAGACACAAACTAATCACTCTGTTCGCGTCAGCGCTAACTGTCCGTGCTCTTTGGTCTTGCTGCACGTGATGATGCCCACCAAATTAGCACGAAAGCGTGTCCCTACAAAGGCAGTCAACTTGGCTGCAAGCAGTTAGCTCACTGCATGTGTAGATTTTCTTCAAAACACCGTGAAGACTGATTGCTGGTCGAATATCCAAACACGTGAAAAGTAATATACCAGGTATAATTTGGTATTTCAGCACTGGACACTTTTGCGATAAGAGAGAATGGAGGAAAAAATTATGAACCCTGAATTGTTTAATTTTTAAAGGAGCACAATACAGCGCTTTTGGGTTAAAAGGGGAGTGAAAGAAGCAAGTGCGAAAGCCTACTTCTCAAAAAATTAGTACCCACCACCACGCATAGTGTCAGGCCGGGCAACCTCTTGAAAAAAAAAAAAAGTTCTCAGTGATTCTGCGAATCGAACCAAGTACCTCGTAGATTGTAGTTGGGCGCTGTAACCGCTCGTCCACTGCAGCAGTGCTTGCATTCGCCCTATTGCTGATATATTGTCATTCCTTCGAATGAAGCCAAATGCAAAAACGTCCGGTGAAACTTTGTCAAAAATAGAAAAAATAGTTAGAATGCGTTTGCCCAAGGTTACTAGAAGATAGAAACCGCCACGTGTGACTGTATAACCGTGCGCTATTTATTCTTGTACATTACTGTCATGACGTTGGGATAGCCGGCTCTAACGTAGGCTACCTTCTCATAGTTTGCCAAATATAAATAAGAAAATAAAAATATATAACAGCCTGTGACAACGCTAATCAACTATTATGAGTTCACTGTCACTAGTGTCACTTTCACTAGATGAATGCTCAGTTTGCTTCCATTATCGTTATTTAGGAAAGTTTTGGCTCATTAACTCAACTCTCCTAATTAGCAATGATTCTCACATCTAAGGACAGTCACACTTCATCTCGCTTTCTGAGTGGCTGTCACTCCCATATATCGCGTACTCCTCTTTTTTATGCTTTCCGAGCATCTGACGCTGCTTTGCGGAGACTTTCCCTGACGTCTGCTGGGCCAGAAAATTGTCTTTATTACCTATCAATTTCAAGCTTTCGCGAAGCCGAAACGAGAGTCTCTCTCTCTCTCTCTCTTCATCCTTTTCGCACGTGTGATAACGTCTCTCGACCTCAAGACTCGTATACACGTCCCTTGCTTTGTTTGCGCACTCAAACAACGCTGGACGAAATATTTGCACCGTGTTTTGTGAAAAGCATTAGCACTGAGACACCTCCCGACGAGTCTCCCTCATTTTACGTAGACATATACCTAAGCGTAAGCGTATGCACGTTCTCGCATTCCGGCTTTATAAAACCGCGGTGCATGGAACCAGCGAAATTGCGCTCACAATTTCATTTGATTACTGCTGTTATCTATTTTAGCACAATTCGTCTGCAGGCACCAAAGTCGCTCATGTGTCTTGTAATAAGAATATTGTAACAAAGGCTACCTTTGACTATAGGTACAAAACACCCTTACGTTCACCATTATACCGTGCTAGATTGCACGGAATTAGTTAAGTAGCAGCGCAGCTTCAATGAAATGTAAGGTAAGTGGTCGCTTTAAATAAGGGAAGACATTCAAGGCACATTTTCAAACAATGCATGCATAGATTTATGTGTGGTTTCATTTATGTGGTGCACCTGGAGTGTTGTTTACTTGTACTTGGCGAGATAGTGCATGGATTGCTCGGTGGCTTAAGGCCATCAAGCAATTATTTTTTTTAGCTACAGTCGTTGATTAAAGGCGAGTGCTTGGCTTTGCACCGCCCACCAAAACGTCTATTACAACGTACGCGGGATCCCGTAAGCGCTGTAGCAGACGCTCGCGGAACTGAAACTTAGATGCAGCAAATCATTGGCTATCATCGTATACTCTCGATGCTAGACGCTTTGCGTGCTACCTTGATATTATCGGCACACACCTCTTTCTTTCCTTGTCGTTTCATCGGCTATCGTCGGTCCTCCTTGCCCTCTTAAGTGCCGAATAAGTTAAATTCATACCCGCGCTATAGTAATCCCTCCAGATAAGAGAATATTTGGCTAAGAAAATGCGTAGCCAAAGAGAAAGCTTTGTGAATTCGGGCCCTGGTCTTCGTTGCCTGGTGAAGCGTGTTGTTGCGTGTGAGCGATACAATCATGTGAGCGAAGCGTGTGAGCGATACAATCATGCAATTGTATCGCTCGATTTTACCAATAGCTCGTGGCGTTGCAGTGGCGTTTTTCACGTGCTCAATACTGAAGGCGTCACAAGTTGTCTTAAGTTCGTGAAAGCAGTACCGCGATCAGTGATCACAATGGTTGGTGGCCCAAAAATGCCTGCCACATCGTGAAGAAACTGGATGGCTGGTCCCGCCGACGTGCTTCGAACTGCCCGCAGTCACACAAACTTCGTGAAACCACCAGCCACCAGGATGTAGGCATTGCCAGGTTTGCTTCTCATGAATGGACCGAGGTCATCAACATGAATGCAGTGAAATGGCTTGCCGACTTTGTCAATTCTGTGCAGTTGACCCGGTCTCTCTCCCAGCGGGAACTTTGTGAAAGACATTCGACACACGCAGTGATGTCTCGTCTGACGTATAGCGCTTCATGCCGGGAAACCAGCACGTTTTGTTCAGTTTCGACAGTGTTTTCTCGACAGCAAAGTGTCCGATGTCATCATGGCAAGTCTTCACCACGTGCCAGCGTGCGTGCCTTTGAACATTCTAGAGAAGTCGTAGGGCAGAATCACGTTCGTGCACCTTTTTGAACAATTTGCCCTGGTTGAGTAGATATTCGCTTTGAACTCGCCGTTCTTCGTTAGACCGATGTTGCCTTCTGCTCAATCGCTCCTTTATTATTTGGATGTCGGGATCATTCTGTTGAGCAATCGCAAGGCACTCGTCAATATTGTGACGTAGGCGATATCGAGGTTTTGTCAAACAGCTGATCGTCAGCCAGACGATATGGCCGACGAGTACCACGCACCAGCTCTACGTTTACTCGTCGTCTACATCTTCGGCAACCACCACGATAGTTCATGTCTATGTCGCACCGTAACATCACCCTCTCGCGGCGGAAGCGTCATCGCGGTGCTTTTCAAGGCGATGAAGAGCTAGAAGGGTAATATGGTTTCAGTGTAGAAACGTGTACGATGTCTGTCTGGGGTAACGTGGTCGAAGAAGCTGAGTCCAGAGGTGCGATCTCATAATGGACGTCGCTGAGTCGGCAAATTACTCTATAGAGGCCGTTGTAACGGGAGAAAAGCTTTTCGTATAAGCCGACTTGGCGGCAGGGTGACCAAAGGAGTACCAGAGATCCCGGAGTCAAGTGGACGCTTCGATGTCGACTATCGAAACAATCTTTTTGCTGTGCTTGCGACAAAGATAGTCGGTCATGGGCGACTTTTCGTGCTGTATGGGCTCGAACATTGACGTCGCTGGCGTGTGTAGTAGACAAAGGTCTGGTCGAATGACTGAAGGTCTCAAATGGTAACACTGGATGCCCACTAAAATGGCAAATAGAATGGTGAATAACCCACTGTATCATGTCGTGAAGAAATATAAGCAAAAGTGACAAGGGGCGGTGCACTGTCCCAGTCACGATGATCAGACGAAACGTACATTGACAGCATCTGAGTAAGCGTTTGATTGAGACGCTTGGTCAATCTACGCACCGTAACAATATCAATGCACGTGGCGAGAACCTGACGGCCACCAACAACCTCTCTTTCATCGGTATAGGGTCATACGGTGGGCGGCTTAGCGCGTCAACGTGCGCCATAGTTGTTCCTTTCCGATACTCGATATCGAAGGTGAATTCTTGAACACGGAGCCACCATCTGCCGATTCGGGGCAGGAGATCCCTGTTGTTCAACTTTTCTCGGACGACATTGCAATTGGTCACCACCGTGAACTTCAGTCCCATCAAATACGCCCGAAACTTTTCCAGGGCCCACACAACCGCCAGCATTTCAAGCTCGTATGAGCGGTATCTTTCTTCGTACTCCGACATTCGTCGACTAACGTAAACGGCAGTACGAAACTCCCCGGTCGCCTGTTCTTGCTGCAGTATTGTTCCGAGTCCATACTTACTGGCGTCTGTATGGACTTGAGTTTTCCCTTCTAAAGAAAAATGTGCCACGACAGCTCGTTTCTTAAGCGCAATGAATGCGGCGTCATGTTGTGTCGTCCATGCCCAGGCCTCGTCTTTGGCTGTCAACTTTGTCAGTGGTCTTGCAATAGTCGTGTAAGCCTCAACGAAATTTCGGAAGTTACTATAGCGAGACCCAGGAATTGACACAGTTGGTGGACGTCAGCGGGCTTTGGGAAATCAGCGACGCACTCGTTTTTGAGGCTTCCTGGTCTCACCCTTTCCGCAGAAATATTGTAACCAAGGTAATCCACTTGTTCGTAGAATAAGTAGCACTTGCTTGACTGCAGGGTCAGTCCCGCTCCTCGGAGGATCTCCAAAATCATTCGCAGAGACTGAAGTCTTTCTTCGACAGTTGTCATCGGAAGTAAGATGTCTACGATATAAGCAAGGGCCACTGTGTATCGCAGTAGACCAAGAATGGCGTTGATATTCCTTTGGAATACCACCGGGTCATTGGCCAAACTGAATGGCATGCGTACAAATTTCTTATGTCCATCAGGCGTGATGAATGCGGTCTTGGGTTGGGACTCCTTTGCAATAGAAATCTGATAATAGCTCGATGCGAGATCGAAGCTTGTGAAAAAACATTTTCCTCACAGATGGTTGAGCTGATCATCAATTAAAGGCAGCGTGTACCGGTCTTTTTTCATCACTGTGTTGAGCGCACGGTAGTCGACGCATATTCGTCGCTCTCCAGACTTCTTCCGCACGAGGAGTATAGGGCTTGCATATCAGAATTTCAGTCAACAACGATGCCTGCTTGCTTTAGCTCCTCGATGAACACCCTCGCATGCTCCCTGTCCGCAAAGGAAAGCCGGTATGGGCGAAACCTTACAGCTTCTTCGGGGGTGATTCCAATTTTCATTTCGGATGCATTCATGTCGCCAATCTCTGCAACGCGGTCGGCGAAACAGTCTCTACACTCCTCGATGAGTCGGTAGAGTTTCTCGCGGTGCTCAGGTGTTACGCTTGGGCCTGTTTTGATGTTCGCGGTCACCATTGAGCATGGTTGTGTGCCACTGCAACTTGATGCCACGTCCTGCGTCAGCTCTTCATCGAGGTACAGACCTCCACTCGCGCGACCCGCTCATTGGCTTTGGTATGGAGTTCCTGCTATGAATCTTTCACTACAGGAATGCACGTCTCGTGTGCCGCATCTACGTTAACGACGCAACGAGGTTTGCAATGTTCGTGCCCCTCTTGGCCCCAGAGTTATGCGTCCACACACACAAAAAAAATCACAGCATATCCACGGAGTAAATGATGATGAGTGGGGCGAAGCGTCCATCAGTCCGTCCGTGCTTCCGTCAGCCCATTTGTTCTTGCTTCAGTCCGTCCGCGCGACCATCTGTGCGTCCATCCATGCGTCTATCCGTCTGTCTGAGCGTCCATCCGTCCGTCCATCTGTCCGTCCGTCTTCTAGTCTGTCTGTTCGTCTGTCCATGCGTCCATCTAGTGAACACTCCAAGTACCGCCATCTTGCATCCCCTGTGGCACATACCTGCTCCGCGCGTCCGTCCATCCGTCCATCGGTCTGCTAGTCTGTCTGTCCGTCCATGCGTCCGTCCATGCGTCCATCTGGTGAACACTCCAAGTACCGCCATCTCCCATCTCGCATCCCCTGTGGCACATACCCGCTCTTGAGTAGGCATGTGCCATTGGTGGCTACGTCCGACAACAGAGGATAGAGAGGCTCACCCCTTAAGAAGCTTCGCTCCTAAATTATCAGCGTTGGGTTCTCTGCCTGTAGCGTAGAACTTGACAAATCCAACGTAGTTCGGCGGAACAATTGTCGACTATTTGGCCCAAAGGCAGACTGGGCGTCGCGGGAGATTAGGAATTTCTATGGACTGTAACGTGTCGTCACTTTAATCCCCGTTCTTCTCATCTTCATGTGTACGCACAGTGTTCCATCGCCTCAAAAACTGTAACGTGAGGTTGCTCGGTGAAGGGCTGTCCCACGATGATAGTAATCGCCTGTTAATCATTTGGCACGATCAGCGCGGGTATACGTTGGCTGTTTGTTGCTTGGTAAACTGTGAGGTTAACGTTTGCCTCACCATACAGCATCACACGCCCCGACCTGTAGCCCCCGATAGTCAGCGGCTTCTCCATCGCCGTGTATTTGATCCCGACCCGATCTGCATCCTTACGCCGAATAGTGACACACTGACTGCCAAGGTCAACGTGAGCTCTCACTTCGTTCCCGTTAACCTCCGCCAGCAGGAAATACTTTTCGTTCACCGCGTTTGCTACATGGATGTCCGGATCCACGATACTTTGAACACGGCCCACTCTCTCTTTCTTGGCAGTTGTGGGCCTCATGTCCACTTTGGTTGCAACTACTGCACCTCGCTTTCCGCTGCGCACTCGGTTAGTTGAGACGTGACCGTACTTGTTGCAGTTAAACAGCATGGTCTTCCTTTTTCGGAAGGGGTGTTTCCTCCTCGGTCCGGATGCTTCCGTCTCCCTCCTCGGTTCGGAGTTTTGTTGGTTTTGTTTGCTCTTGTTCAAGGCCGTCTCCACGGCTCGGTTTTCCTTATTGCCATGGCCCGCAGGATTTTCAAATTCGCTCACTTTGGAATGTTTTGATTCTCGGGAGCCAACGGTTGCGACCCGCTCTTCGAGACGCTTGAGGCAACTCAGAAGCTCTTCCGTAGAGTCGTACATACGGGTGCTGATGGCTCGGATGGTATCCTGATTGTTTAGGCCGGTGATAAAATATTCGATGCAAGCTTCCTCGCTGAGGTTTACAATGACGTGCCTTCGCCAATTTGTCATAACAGTAGCACTCGATAGGCTCACCTCGCTTGTAAATTCGGTCCTCCATTTCCCGATACAGCCTATGCATTCCTCCTGCCGTAGGAAGGCACGTTTGAACTCCACCTTCCACTCGGGCTAGGTTTTGTTAACAGACAAGTCGGAGTCGTACCACATCTTCACTGGTCCATGCAACTTTTCGAGTGCGTGATAAGATGTTACTCTGTCTGTCCAAGGGTAGACGGTATCCAACGCTAAATCGTCCACACGTTGAATCTATGCGTCGATGGTTGGCGAGTCCGACAAAGTTGGATCGAACAAAGGCACCAGGCGCGATTTCTCCCATGCGCTGATTAAAGGCATGGCTGCTGTCTGTTGCGACTGGAGATTTGCGATCCCGTTGATGGCTTCCCTCACTGCTGCTTGTACGGTGGCTTGATGGACTGTCGCCATGTCGAATGCTAGTCCGGGTGCCGTAGTGGTGCCGCTGGTGGATGCGCTGTCGGGCAAGCCTCGGCTTGCGCTGCCTTTTCCGCTGTCGGTGCTCCACCATCCATCATCTTCTTCTCTTGTCGTAGCCGTTGAAGATGTTCCGTTGTGAGTGACGGGCATGATTGGGCTCGATGGATGACTTCTAAGCAAACGCTATCGCACTTCTGAATTGTTAGCTGTAAAACGATGATAATTCGGGAGACAGGAGAGAAAAGACTGGCAAAGAAACAACGATTACTTTAACAAAGCGACGTTTATTTAGGGTTAAAGTATATAAAACTGCTGGAGAGACAAGAATACGGCGCGTTTCCGGTTGCACAGCCGTCACTCTTCTGCCTTCTCTCAAAACCACTTTGGTGTCGCATTACAGCTCCGGCCGCCGGCCGGCTCAGCTCGCGCAGTGGTCATGACCTGGCGCCATCTTTCGAGTTCCTTTCCGTCCAACAAGGGCGCGCACACATTACTACTTATATATATACTACGAAAATCTGGGGTTTCACCTACTAAAACCGCTCTATGATTATGAGATACGCCGTAGTGGAGGGCTCCGGAAACTTCGACCATCTGGTGTTCTCCGTCGCCCCGTCTACGTGCACTGACATCGCACAGTGCATGGGCCTCTAACATTTCGCCGGCAACGAAGAGTGGCCGCCAAAGCCGGGATCGAACAGTCCTATGACTGGTGGCTGCGTGATGCTAAGTGGTTTTCGTCGCGTAACATATTCACCGGTTATAGCTTTCAGCTTTCCACGCCGGACTGATCGGCGAACGTGTTGTGAGAGCGAGGCAGAAGAGGACGACGAAGCGAGTGCGTAGTGGTACATTATAATGACGATGATGATGATTACCGTTCGCATGACACGGCGCCACAAAGCGCAAAAAGGTCCGCCCTTAAAACAGCAATTTAAACGAGTATGTCCGTACTCTATAAGGATGAATTATCTGGAAACGTGTGATGGGGCCAATGTTGCACGTCTCTGGGTAAAATACAACTTCTGGCGGCTTTTTAATGATTCAGACGAAAGTTAAGTATATAGTGACAAACAACGAGTCACAAGCTGTGTAGCCGTCCACGTCGTTGTAACAGTGGCTAGAGTGCTGGGCAGCTTACCCAAATGTCACGGGTTCGATCCTGGTCGTGCTGGTCACAATTTCATGAAGGCGAAATAAAAAAAGCCCGCGTACTGTACGACGTCAGTGTACGTTAAAGAACACCGGATAGTGGAAATTTCCGGAGCCTACGGCGTTTCTAACAATTATATCGTAGTTTTGGAATGTAAAACCCCAGATATTACTTTTTTTCTGTGGAGCTGCTGGCATTGTTCTTGAGAAGCTGCATATTTCTCTTATCTTTTTTGCCTCTTTTTTTCTTTAGAGTGCTCCCTGTAGAAAGGAATATAATAGTGGTTATTTATATTTAGGCATTAGGAAAATCAGAATCAAGTTGAAAGCACATAGTGCATCCCTCGAAATGCCGCAGAAAGCTGCCAACCATCCCCCGCAAGCGCTGGCATTCGAAATGAGATTTTTTTTCTAAGCGCGAAGCGGAAAGTCTGGCTCCAATCCAAGGACGTCCAGTTAGTTGGCCGAGACGTGTGTCGTGCTCCAAAGACGCACCAGCAGCACTCGTGGGGCCGGTCAGGCGCTGAGCATGTCAGATGGAGGAAAGGCTGCCACTTTTGAATTAAGGTTATACTATGATCTGGAACAGAAAGGCACAGCTTGTATTCGGACGATAAAGGGTCACTTGACAGCGGATGCATACTTGCCAGTTGAAGTGGCCTGCCACTATTGTAGTGAAGCATTTTATGATACGCGACGTTAGTCAGTGGCATTTGAAAAGACGTGTATTATGACCAGTGGCGTAAATACAGAAAAATCACAAGGAGGGACACACACCTTTTCCTGGCGTATACATTGTTCTCATAATTGTAGGTATTCTTTTTACCGATATAAAAATTAAAACGGTACCTAAAAATCAAATTAAAAATGAATATGATTTCCCATACCACGTAATTGCATTGTTGCGTTGATTCATTTGCATAACCAATCCAGCGTCGTTGCGATATCAATAGTGTCATGCAGCTCAGAGACACTGAACACTGGTACACGCTAAAAAAATACAGGCAGTAAGAAAGTTGAACGATATATCCCTAACCATCGCGAAATGGAGATCTATGGTGTTTCACAGAAAAATTTTAAGAAAAGGCACTAGCAAGGGCTGCCCCCCTTCCCCGCCTGAAGAGAAGGAAGGTCAGAACCCCCATGTTTCCCACACATGACTTACGCCACTGATTGTGATGCATCCTTTAGCGCACAAATATTCGCATGGAGTGAAAAGGACAGCCCGAACGCCAGATTGGTACCATGTTTTATTCCACAAAAAGTGACTATTTATTAGAAGACGGTATTGCTCACTCAGGCCAGCATGCATGACGTTTTTTATTTTTTTCCGCAAAAGAGCCTGCCAAGCAAATTCATGTGTTATGAAAACCGGGCTATTGAACACTTTTTGTATGACTATTGAAGAACATTGAGTCAGGGAATCATCTGCTGCTTTCGTTAAACAAGAAATATATTATATTAGGAGAAATGTGTTTGTCACGCAAACAAAACAGGGGGGGGGGGGGGCGGAGCAACTTCGCCCGGGAGCTGAACCTGAGCACAGGTGGACGTGTGACGCCATCGGTAATTGCGGCCCAGTTCAAGCGCTTTGAGGTCGCAGAGGCATAGTGCGTGGCACCTCACTATACTTATTCGAAACCTGCTTTTGTGGAACAATACTCAGTTGATGCCTGGTATTCACGGTGGCATTACCTACTTCGTTCGTATATGTTTATTTTTTTGTGATGCCACATTCGCAAGTAACGATTAACCAAGCTGCCTACGCTTAGCTAGTAGACATGCACCCAATGGTGAACCTTTGAATAGTCAACGACATCTTCTGCGCTGCCTCGCAAGGGTTTGATCTAGCACCACCAATGAAGCATCTGCGCTCCTAATAAAAAAACATTCCTGAGCTCTATGACTAAAGACTGTTTTACAAACTTCTAGTAACAAGCATCTAGAAAACCCTGCCCTTCACTGCACGTGTCGGAGATGTAACCGGAGGACGTATACAATGATGCTCTAAATTATGGTTATTTCAAAATATTTCTACCAAAGAAAAACGATCATTTCAACTTACAGTTAGGCTATTGGCAATGTTATGGAACGATGTTTTTGTGACACAATCCTTGAACGTTGACATTGGGCCATCTTTTTCAGAAATATTGGCATTACTTGTCGGCCGTTGCTGTCATGTATTTCTTGTAATCCGCTACCGAAACACTGAGCATAGCTTGAATCAGCGGACACAACACTATCTTTCAGTGGTGCAATGCAGGATGACCCGAGCTTCTCGGGCAGACGAGTGGGCTCCGAGATCGCTCCACGGCGGCCATTGCATCAAGACAGTGCGAGGCACGTTATAGCAGAGTTTATAAAATAGTCATATCTTTGCTGCAAAGGTGAAGCAATGAATCTGATAGCAACAAATTGGAAGCTCTTCGCTTTGGTCAAGAGCGAAACCTGCCCCACGTTTCTCAAGCACAAATGACGTACGAAATGTACTCACAGGTACAGATGAGCGCAAATAATAGTCTCAGTTATTACTTCGCCGTGTCTGAAAAGCGCGCCCTTCTTGCAAACATAGACTGTGCAATGACTGCAGTGACCTTTGTGCACCCGGTAACTACAACAGAATCGTTCCGGTGAAAGCCTAGGCTTACGCAACGTTACTAGAACGTGGGCAGCGCATTCTGGTATACTAACGGTTATAAGTCGTGTGTCGCCGCTGGAGGCAGTTTGTAATGTGTAGAGCGCATCTATGTGTCAATGGCCGCTCCAGGTACACATATGGCCCCGTGTTTTTGTGTTCAGAGCGGAACCCGTAGAAGCTCCCCCTGCTATGGGGGCAAGAGCCACGCGCTGATCGCTCACAAGATAAGCGCGTGCGCAGACGAACCCGGCTGCCGGAAAGGCGATATTCGCTCCGCAGAAAGATACGGCTGGCACATTATTCCCCATATACATACATATATATATATATATATATATATATATATATATATATATATATATATATATATATATATATATATATATATATATATATATATAAGGAAAAGAAGTGTATAATTCAGGGCTCGTCTTTGCGTGTTTTGACACAATATTAATGAAATCTAACAGACAATAATGCCAAGGAAAGTATAGGGGAGGTGATTAGACCAAATTGTAAGGTAAATGTGAAGAAAGAAAAGGGGGTGAAAAGATCGCTTGCCGTGGACAGGAACCGAACCTGCGACCTTCGAATAACGCGTTCGATGCTCTACCACTGAGCTACTACGGCGGCTATCCCCCCAGCCACTTTCCAAAGAAAATTATACGGTACTCACATTGGGCGTCTGGAGAAGCGTCTGCTTGTGTGAAGACGACCGTTCCGGCGAGATCCGATCTATCTGAGCGATTCATTGAGCCGCCATCTTGTTTGGACAGCAAAGTAATATTTGTTTACGATGCAGTCTTCTCGGAGCTGTCTATTTGCCGGCTACGCGACAATTGGAGTGAGACTTAAGATGGCCGCCGTTCATTTAGCTGTCTCTTTAGCCATCTACGGGGAGTATTGGAACACACCCTCAGTCACATGATGTCACGCTTCGGCGTCGATGGCTCCGTCCATACCCCCACTGCGCATGCTCTCGTCTCGTGCCGCATGTTCGCGTCTCGTGCCGACCCAGAAAGACACCCGCAAGGCATCCACTCCAGGAGCCATTAAAGGATAAGACACCACCGGGCGTTCAGCAAGCCCAGCATGCGCAGTGGGAGTGCAGACCTTTCCCCCTAACTCCTCTTCCTCTATCGCGGGCAGTGGGTATATAAGCGGAGGTGCGCGTGTTCGAAATTCAGTCAAGAGCGTCTTTACTTGGCTTTCGCTTGAATTGACGCTTTGCTTGACTAGAGTAGCTGCGATGGAAGCAACAGTACCTTCACCTGATGTAGTGATGGTCGTGGTGGTGGTGGTGGTGGTGGTGGTGCAGCAGGTGGGGTTAGCCTGGCCTGCATGGCCGGCAATTGTTCCGCCTCTGATGTAGGACGCCGATGTTGGGTGGTGCCTCACTGATGTAGTGAGGCACAACCCAACATCGGCGTCCCACCACTCGTTAAAGGCAACGCTTCTCCTTCATTTAATAAATAAAAATAATAAAGACGAAATAACAATTAAGCATTCGCAAACCATGCCCATTGCGTAGCATTCTCGTGATACCCCCTCTACCTTCTGTGACGCATCTACTCGAGTTCCCCTCGCGGGAAGCTGCTCTCTTCCGATGCATCCGTAACAATGAGCTCGCGTCCATTCACTTTTGCGTTAATTCTATTCCCAATTTTCGAGTTATATTAGCAGTTGAAGGTTTGTAACATTACAATCAATGCAATAGAGCCCACATAATATACAGGTTCTTGTGCGCCAATGATACTCACTCGCTGGATTCCGTGCCGACTGGTTGTGCCCTCGCAATCTCCGACGACAGCGCAGCTCTGGCCTACTGTGCTGGCCCTACGCCATCTCCTGACGCCGATCCCCGACGACAGCGTAGCTCTGGCCGTCTGGACTTGCCCTACGCTATCTCCTGACGTCGACAAGAGCTTTCGCCAGTGGTGCCCCGTCCTCGGTCTCCTGCGACCGTCTCCATCTTTCCTATCTTCACTTCCGTTTTCACTTTCCCTGCGCCTCGCTCTCTCCTTCCTCTCTCTCTCTCTATCTCTTTCCCTTTTAATCCTATTCCTTTAATCCCTTCTCTACCCCTATCTCTCGTGAGCTACTGTTGAGGTGTCCTCCCCTTGAGAGGCAGTTACGGGGCTCACTTTTTTCTTTTTTTCATTTAAAAATCATCCCGCCCCCCTCTTGTGCACCAACTCCCATTTTCACTTAGTTTTAAGGGAACTGATGCGTTATAGACACCCGACGGTGGACCAGAGGGCGCGACGAAGCTTTTTTGGCCGCCTCAGCATTGTTGGTACCAACCGCTAGGGATACCAAGAAAATGAATTTCTCGCTGAACACATTGAGACACTGACGTGTCAATGCTCTTTCTGGCGCATTTTCAAAGAACGCTTGGGCGCTTACATTATCAGCCATGACCCCCTGCTCACAAATAAAAAGAAGATAATATGCACGTGCAAGTCCACTTTTGCTGCGTCTACTCGCTAGGCTACGCATTGAAAGACTCGGTTTTACTGCGCCTACTGGCTATATAGGCTGTGTTATTTATTTATGTTATGTTATTTTGGAAAATTTATGTTATTTTGGAAAATTAGTTCTATAGACGATTACCACTGTGGTAGTACTATACTTCAGTAGGACATATATATTGCGGTACGTAAATTTTACATGAGGCTTCAGTTTATTTCAAAGTGATTATAGCAGACTTTGGTCACTTTAACGAAGTGATAGCTTCCTCAAATAAGTATTAGAAGTGAGTGCTTTTAATGATTGTTTTTAAATATCTCGTTTTTGGCTCTTCACAGATCGCAGAGATTGGTTTGTTAAGGTCATGTGATGCATCGGTTGCACATTCTGGCACATCAATCCTCATCATTACTCGGAGCACCTGTACAAAAATAGGAAGGACACGTTCTCCCTAACTGTGCAAGCCTATGTCACTGCTCGGACGGTTATCATTCAGCGGATGTGGCGTGGAAGCATGCATGGCAGCCTCATCTGGAAGGACTGCAATCTGCTTGGGAGCTTCGAGGGCACAAAACTGCCTAACGGCTGGCTGCAAAGATAGTTTTTCTTTAATACAAACGATTACGTGAACACCACTTACTGTGCACAAATTGAAAACCCAAGCATGGTTGCTTTCAGTGGATACCTGTAATATTCTTACACATAATTCTTATTCAACATTTATAGAACTAAATTGCAAGATAATTGAGAATGTTGAAAGCTGAAAGCCTGCAGCTTATGAATGAAACTCCAATAATCAGAGACTCAAAAGCTTGTGCTTTGAAACGAGCACGAATACTTTGATTCCTTATTGAGCTCTCCAGCTTGTGACTCCCTCTGTGGATCAAGTGCTCTGGAAGGAAATAGCAAGTGGGTGAAAATTGCCTGGCTGTTCACAACTTGCGAGGAGAAAGACCTATTGAAGAAGCCTCAGATGACATAAGGCCAGTAACTGCATCTTTTACCTAATGTAGCTTTTTCTCTCTCAGTGCTGTTGCTTGTGTTTCAGCCGAACATGTTCACCACGATTGCATAGTGATATATATTTTTCTACAAATTGTACCTGACCTAAGTATGCATTGTTAATCTCTAAAGGTGACGTTCAGTGTGTTTCAAAGCCATGGCTTCTCATTTCTCTGACTGTGGCTAGCCTATTTCAGCAGCAGAGCGATGCAGCTAGCACACATGCAATCCAAGTCATGGAGCGCTCCTTTGGTGTTCTGTGCAGGACACAGCATATCCATCCGGCAAGACACTGGTATCAACAATAATGGTGAGTGTTGGTGGCACCTGTAGGAGCCCGTTGTGTTTGTTGTGTATGATTATTTCCCCTGATGAAGTGCATTTCTGAAAGGTTTTCTTCATTTAGAATAATAGATGTCAGAAACAAGCACACTCATAATCCACAAGTTCTTTGTGTCTTCTGGACTGCCCATTTGCTCCTATATGCGGTATGGTGAGCTGGCTATGTTAGATAGCCCTAAAGTTATCAACGTTGGCTGTTGTGTTGTAATGCAGTGTAACTTGTGTTTCTTAGTGCACTTATTTGTGGTCTACTTCTCGCACCTAGTGTAAAGTCGAAATAAAAGAAACTCTATTGGCTTTTTATGTCTGCCAGAAGTTTCATGCCTTCATCTATAACATTGTGGGTTTGCTCTTGTATCATATTAAATATATTTTCAGCCTTCACTGTTTGTGTGTGTGTGTGTGTGTTGAGGCTTGTCATTGGCTTCTGAAAATACAATATCTGTAAATATGAGCACATAATTGACAACTATACACTCTTGCATGTAGCATGGTTGTAACAATGATCTGTATTTTTCTAAGTTCCAGCAGTAACAAGGGGTTTGGTGCTCCACGGTCATGTACAGTGTATCAAGAACAGAGCACAGAAGACCAACAAGTATAAAGGGACTGCCAGTGACTGTTCTCCTGCTCAAAGATTACAACAGCAGAAAGAGCACATTGTGATGTCAGGAGCAGCTGCTGCTTAACTTCTTAGCAGTGCATTATTCAGCAGTTCCTTTGCTTGCATTCGAAATTATTTAAATTTTGCATGAAAGATACCAAACTATGACACTAATTTAAAGGCTGCTGTAGTGTTAGTGGGCAAATATTTTTGAGCTGAAGTTTTTAACATGTGTGTTAAGTGCCTGCGTGCCTCTACATTTGCATGCCAGAAATCACAGCATCCATGGTCGCCAATGGTAACTGTGTTTGCATTTTTTGTAGAACAAGAAGTAAAGCCATGGATGCAGTAATCATGTACTTAGTCGATGTAATCCTTCAGTGTACACTCATTTGTATAGCACCAATGATGCCATGAGTGTATAAGCTCTGGGAAGTGAATCTATGTGGATTATTTTATTTGGAAGGAAGAGGATCATCACTACTCCTAGTATATCTTAACAGTAGATTTTAGTGCTTGGGTATTATCCCACTGCCTGTCCGTCCTTCAACAGTCTGCTTATCTACTGTGTAAGTGTAACTTTTTAAATGTATACTTTGCTCGGATTGGTTTGTTCATAATGTAATGCAAGTGACTTATCATCTATGCAGCTCTACTCAGACTAGAAATAAAAGTATTTATTTTTATATGTAGCTATAGCATGCATTCACTTGTGTTTTTCTAGGTGCCTCTACAATTGTTTAGCCCTACAAAATAGCTGGTATACTCTAATATTGAATCTGGCATCTTAAAATAGTTTGTTAGTGGAAGTAAGGATGTGTTTACAACCAATATTACTATCCTCAGATGAACTGTGAAAACTCTGTGGAAATTTATTTACAGTTTTTGAACGTTGTGAAGGCAAATGTTATGTTCTTTTATTGTGCTCCCTGTTTCATGCAAACGACCCATAAAAACTTGGCAGTGGCACAGTATTAGTTGTTATTTTACACATATGTACTGAGCAACATCGCAGTTGAGGCCAGCAGCAAGACATACATGCAGTGCACTGGAGCATCACCTCACATAGTGTACAGTCTTTGCCCACCAGTAAACTCAATATTTTTCAAGCAGACTAATAGACAGCTGTATGGGAACTGTGTTGGTGTGCAAACTTTGAAGTCTTCTTGAGGAGTGTTTTTCATCATTTTTGTCCAAGTGAAGTAGCTACCCAAGGCCACAACTGGTGGGAATGTGGTGGTTTCCTCTCTCCAAAAGCACTCCTACCAGCTGCCTCAATGTTAGCATGGGGTGAATTCACGAACTGGAAAAATAATTGCTCTTTGTTTTCTTGGCCGAAAGAGTCACTTCCACCGTTGAGCCACCACGACGCGCCAGAATAGAAACTTTGAGCTAAATAAAGTTGATTCTACTTTTGAGAAGTGTTTTGGGGAAACGAAATGGCACCTATAGCTGTCAATATAAACACTCTTTGCACCAAGGAGCTTAGTAGCTTATATTTGTATTATTCATGTATTGTCTAGAATTTACTCGCGCTGTGCCAACTTTCAGCCCAAGTGTCCTAACATGCTTTGTTAGTGGCTTGTGAATGAGCCAAGCTATGTAAATAGAGTGATATTGCAGACATGTACAAAATATTGATGCACAGCCCTTTTCTTTAGCATGACATTGTCAAGGGCTTTATTCTTGTGTTTTTTATAAAGAGTGCTTGTCACTGGGCATCAGGGGAAAACTATGCATCAAGCTTTTGCGAGATGGTTCGAGAAACACCGTGTTCAGACTTAACAGTGCCGGTGGATTTCTCTCGTAAGTTACTTTCTGTAGTATATTCAAAATGAGTTTATTAGAATTGTTGCTTTATAGCCATTCATTTTAATATTTACACCTGAGTGTGTGTATGTATGTATGGGTGTACATATGTATATGTGTGTGTGCGTATATGTATGTATGTATGTATGTATGTATGTATGTATGTATGTATGTATGTATGTATGTATGTATGTATGTATGTATGTATGTATGTATGTATGTATGTATGTATGTATGTATGTATGTATGTATGTATGTATGTATGTATGTATGTATGTATGTATGTATGTATGTATGTATGTATGTATGTATGTATGTATGTATGTATGTATGTATGTATGTATGTATGTATGTATGTATGTATCTTTTAAATGAGAATCCGTTCATCATTGGTGAGTAAGTTTGGTAATGATATGGCTGAATTTGTTTCTAGTTATTTCTCTTTTGAGCCATTACATATTTCAACTTATTTTGTACTGCATAAAAATAAATGTAACCTTACACAGAATATGTGTGTTCGAAGAAGTTGTTTTATTTACCAACCTACAGTCATGGGCAAGAAATTGGGTAAAATGGAACGGACCTGCGAAGATTAGTTTAGAGCATAGCTACTCTACATGGCATATCTCGTACACATTGCGCTGGTTGAATATGTCGATTTCAACCTTTCAATTTTAATCAGAATAAGCAAGCTATCACCCGTGGTTGTATATGTGTGTGATATTTATGCATACTGTGA
Source organism: Rhipicephalus microplus (assembly GCF_043290135.1). NCBI lineage: Eukaryota > Metazoa > Arthropoda > Arachnida > Ixodida > Ixodidae > Rhipicephalus > Rhipicephalus microplus. The sequence continues at coordinate 291,586,766 of NC_134701.1, forward strand.
TACCGATTCGCAATTACAATTAAGGTCACACTGGGCGTCGCGGGAGATTAGGAATTTCTATGGACTGTAACGTGTCGTCACTTTAATCCCCGTTCTTCTCATCTTCATGTGTACGCACAGTGTTCCATCGCCTCAAAAAACTGTAACGTGAGGTTGCTCGGTGAAGGGCTGTCCCACGATGATAGTAATCGCCTGTTAATCATTTGGCACGATCAGCGCGGGTATACGTTGGCTGTTTGTTGCTTGGTAAACTGTGAGGTTAACGTTTGCCTCACCATACAGCATCACACGCCCCGACCTGTAGCCCCCGATAGTCAGCGGCTTCTCCATCGCCGTGTATTTGATCCCGACCCGATCTGCATCCTTACGCCGAATAGTGACACACTGACTGCCAAGGTCAACGTGAGCTCTCACTTCGTTCCCGTTAACCTCCGCCAGCAGGAAATACTTTTCGTTCACCGCGTTTGCTACATGGATGTCCGGATCCACGATACTTTGAACACGGCCCACTCTCTCTTTCTTGGCAGTTGTGGGCCTCATGTCCACTTTGGTTGCAACTACTGCACCTCGCTTTCCGCTGCGCACTCGGTTAGTTGAGACGTGACCGTACTTGTTGCAGTTAAACAGCATGGTCTTCCTTTTTCGGAAGGGGTGTTTCCTCCTCGGTCCGGATGCTTCCGTCTCCCTCCTCGGTTCGGAGTTTTGTTGGTTTTGTTTGCTCTTGTTCAAGGCCGTCTCCACGGCTCGGTTTTCCTTATTGCCATGGCCCGCAGGATTTTCAAATTCGCTCACTTTGGAATGTTTTGATTCTCGGGAGCCAACGGTTGCGACCCGCTCTTCGAGACGCTTGAGGCAACTCAGAAGCTCTTCCGTAGAGTCGTACATACGGGTGCTGATGGCTCGGATGGTATCCTGATTGTTTAGGCCGGTGATAAAATATTCGATGCAAGCTTCCTCGCTGAGGTTTACAATGACGTGCCTTCGCCAATTTGTCATAACAGTAGCACTCGATAGGCTCACCTCGCTTGTAAATTCGGTCCTCCATTTCCCGATACAGCCTATGCATTCCTCCTGCCGTAGGAAGGCACGTTTGAACTCCACCTTCCACTCGGGCTAGGTTTTGTTAACAGACAAGTCGGAGTCGTACCACATCTTCACTGGTCCATGCAACTTTTCGAGTGCGTGATAAGATGTTACTCTGTCTGTCCAAGGGTAGACGGTATCCAACGCTAAATCGTCCACACGTTGAATCTATGCGTCGATGGTTGGCGAGTCCGACAAAGTTGGATCGAACAAAGGCACCAGGCGCGATTTCTCCCATGCGCTGATTAAAGGCATGGCTGCTGTCTGTTGCGACTGGAGATTTGCGATCCCGTTGATGGCTTCCCTCACTGCTGCTTGTACGGTGGCTTGATGGACTGTCGCCATGTCGAATGCTAGTCCGGGTGCCGTAGTGGTGCCGCTGGTGGATGCGCTGTCGGGCAAGCCTCGGCTTGCGCTGCCTTTTCCGCTGTCGGTGCTCCACCATCCATCATCTTCTTCTCTTGTCGTAGCCGTTGAAGATGTTCCGTTGTGAGTGACGGGCATGATTGGGCTCGATGGATGACTTCTAAGCAAACGCTATCGCACTTCTGAATTGTTAGCTGTAAAACGATGATAATTCGGGAGACAGGAGAGAAAAGACTGGCAAAGAAACAACGATTACTTTAACAAAGCGACGTTTATTTAGGGTTAAAGTATATAAAACTGCTGGAGAGACAAGAATACGGCGCGTTTCCGGTTGCACAGCCGTCACTCTTCTGCCTTCTCTCAAAACCACTTTGGTGTCGCATTACAGCTCCGGCCGCCGGCCGGCTCAGCTCGCGCAGTGGTCATGACCTGGCGCCATCTTTCGAGTTCCTTTCCGTCCAACAAGGGCGCGCACACATTACTACTTATATATATACTACGAAAATCTGGGGTTTCACCTACTAAAACCGCTCTATGATTATGAGATACGCCGTAGTGGAGGGCTCCGGAAACTTCGACCATCTGGTGTTCTCCGTCGCCCCGTCTACGTGCACTGACATCGCACAGTGCATGGGCCTCTAACATTTCGCCGGCAACGAAGAGTGGCCGCCAAAGCCGGGATCGAACAGTCCTATGACTGGTGGCTGCGTGATGCTAAGTGGTTTTCGTCGCGTAACATATTCACCGGTTATAGCTTTCAGCTTTCCACGCCGGACTGATCGGCGAACGTGTTGTGAGAGCGAGGCAGAAGAGGACGACGAAGCGAGTGCGTAGTGGTACATTATAATGACGATGATGATGATTACCGTTCGCATGACACGGCGCCACAAAGCGCAAAAAGGTCCGCCCTTAAAACAGCAATTTAAACGAGTATGTCCGTACTCTATAAGGATGAATTATCTGGAAACGTGTGATGGGGCCAATGTTGCACGTCTCTGGGTAAAATACAACTTCTGGCGGCTTTTTAATGATTCAGACGAAAGTTAAGTATATAGTGACAAACAACGAGTCACAAGCTGTGTAGCCGTCCACGTCGTTGTAACAGTGGCTAGAGTGCTGGGCAGCTTACCCAAATGTCACGGGTTCGATCCTGGTCGTGCTGGTCACAATTTCATGAAGGCGAAATAAAAAAAGCCCGCGTACTGTACGACGTCAGTGTACGTTAAAGAACACCGGATAGTGGAAATTTCCGGAGCCTACGGCGTTTCTAACAATTATATCGTAGTTTTGGAATGTAAAACCCCAGATATTACTTTTTTTCTGTGGAGCTGCTGGCATTGTTCTTGAGAAGCTGCATATTTCTCTTATCTTTTTTGCCTCTTTTTTTCTTTAGAGTGCTCCCTGTAGAAAGGAATATAATAGTGGTTATTTATATTTAGGCATTAGGAAAATCAGAATCAAGTTGAAAGCACATAGTGCATCCCTCGAAATGCCGCAGAAAGCTGCCAACCATCCCCCGCAAGCGCTGGCATTCGAAATGAGATTTTTTTTCTAAGCGCGAAGCGGAAAGTCTGGCTCCAATCCAAGGACGTCCAGTTAGTTGGCCGAGACGTGTGTCGTGCTCCAAAGACGCACCAGCAGCACTCGTGGGGCCGGTCAGGCGCTGAGCATGTCAGATGGAGGAAAGGCTGCCACTTTTGAATTAAGGTTATACTATGATCTGGAACAGAAAGGCACAGCTTGTATTCGGACGATAAAGGGTCACTTGACAGCGGATGCATACTTGCCAGTTGAAGTGGCCTGCCACTATTGTAGTGAAGCATTTTATGATACGCGACGTTAGTCAGTGGCATTTGAAAAGACGTGTATTATGACCAGTGGCGTAAATACAGAAAAATCACAAGGAGGGACACACACCTTTTCCTGGCGTATACATTGTTCTCATAATTGTAGGTATTCTTTTTACCGATATAAAAATTAAAACGGTACCTAAAAATCAAATTAAAAATGAATATGATTTCCCATACCACGTAATTGCATTGTTGCGTTGATTCATTTGCATAACCAATCCAGCGTCGTTGCGATATCAATAGTGTCATGCAGCTCAGAGACACTGAACACTGGTACACGCTAAAAAAATACAGGCAGTAAGAAAGTTGAACGATATATCCCTAACCATCGCGAAATGGAGATCTATGGTGTTTCACAGAAAAATTTTAAGAAAAGGCACTAGCAAGGGCTGCCCCCCTTCCCCGCCTGAAGAGAAGGAAGGTCAGAACCCCCATGTTTCCCACACATGACTTACGCCACTGATTGTGATGCATCCTTTAGCGCACAAATATTCGCATGGAGTGAAAAGGACAGCCCGAACGCCAGATTGGTACCATGTTTTATTCCACAAAAAGTGACTATTTATTAGAAGACGGTATTGCTCACTCAGGCCAGCATGCATGACGTTTTTTATTTTTTTCCGCAAAAGAGCCTGCCAAGCAAATTCATGTGTTATGAAAACCGGGCTATTGAACACTTTTTGTATGACTATTGAAGAACATTGAGTCAGGGAATCATCTGCTGCTTTCGTTAAACAAGAAATATATTATATTAGGAGAAATGTGTTTGTCACGCAAACAAAACAGGGGGGGGGGGGGGGGGGCGGAGCAACTTCGCCCGGGAGCTGAACCTGAGCACAGGTGGACGTGTGACGCCATCGGTAATTGCGGCCCAGTTCAAGCGCTTTGAGGTCGCAGAGGCATAGTGCGTGGCACCTCACTATACTTATTCGAAACCTGCTTTTGTGGAACAATACTCAGTTGATGCCTGGTATTCACGGTGGCATTACCTACTTCGTTCGTATATGTTTATTTTTTTGTGATGCCACATTCGCAAGTAACGATTAACCAAGCTGCCTACGCTTAGCTAGTAGACATGCACCCAATGGTGAACCTTTGAATAGTCAACGACATCTTCTGCGCTGCCTCGCAAGGGTTTGATCTAGCACCACCAATGAAGCATCTGCGCTCCTAATAAAAAAACATTCCTGAGCTCTATGACTAAAGACTGTTTTACAAACTTCTAGTAACAAGCATCTAGAAAACCCTGCCCTTCACTGCACGTGTCGGAGATGTAACCGGAGGACGTATACAATGATGCTCTAAATTATGGTTATTTCAAAATATTTCTACCAAAGAAAAACGATCATTTCAACTTACAGTTAGGCTATTGGCAATGTTATGGAACGATGTTTTTGTGACACAATCCTTGAACGTTGACATTGGGCCATCTTTTTCAGAAATATTGGCATTACTTGTCGGCCGTTGCTGTCATGTATTTCTTGTAATCCGCTACCGAAACACTGAGCATAGCTTGAATCAGCGGACACAACACTATCTTTCAGTGGTGCAATGCAGGATGACCCGAGCTTCTCGGGCAGACGAGTGGGCTCCGAGATCGCTCCACGGCGGCCATTGCATCAAGACAGTGCGAGGCACGTTATAGCAGAGTTTATAAAATAGTCATATCTTTGCTGCAAAGGTGAAGCAATGAATCTGATAGCAACAAATTGGAAGCTCTTCGCTTTGGTCAAGAGCGAAACCTGCCCCACGTTTCTCAAGCACAAATGACGTACGAAATGTACTCACAGGTACAGATGAGCGCAAATAATAGTCTCAGTTATTACTTCGCCGTGTCTGAAAAGCGCGCCCTTCTTGCAAACATAGACTGTGCAATGACTGCAGTGACCTTTGTGCACCCGGTAACTACAACAGAATCGTTCCGGTGAAAGCCTAGGCTTACGCAACGTTACTAGAACGTGGGCAGCGCATTCTGGTATACTAACGGTTATAAGTCGTGTGTCGCCGCTGGAGGCAGTTTGTAATGTGTAGAGCGCATCTATGTGTCAATGGCCGCTCCAGGTACACATATGGCCCCGTGTTTTTGTGTTCAGAGCGGAACCCGTAGAAGCTCCCCCTGCTATGGGGGCAAGAGCCACGCGCTGATCGCTCACAAGATAAGCGCGTGCGCAGACGAACCCGGCTGCCGGAAAGGCGATATTCGCTCCGCAGAAAGATACGGCTGGCACATTATTCCCCATATACATACATATATATATATATATATATATATTCAGCAGGAAGTTCAAGGGGTCTGGTACGTATAAAGAACACAAGCGAGTACACGTACGAAAGAGCAATACTTTTATGCCAACGTTTCAGCCGTGGCACGGCCTTCGTCAGGGAAGCCGTTTCAGCCGTGGCACGGCCTTCCCTGACGAAGGCCGTGCCACGGCTGAAACGTTGGCATAAAAGTATTGCTCTTTCGTACGTGTACTCGCTTGTGTTCTTTATATATATATATATATATATATATATATAAGGAAAAGAAGTGTATAATTCAGGGCTCGTCTTTGCGTGTTTTGACACAATATTAATGAAATCTAACAGACAATAATGCCAAGGAAAGTATAGGGGAGGTGATTAGACCAAATTGTAAGGTAAATGTGAAGAAAGAAAAGGGGGTGAAAAGATCGCTTGCCGTGGACAGGAACCGAACCTGCGACCTTCGAATAACGCGTTCGATGCTCTACCACTGAGCTACTACGGCGGCTATCCCCCCAGCCACTTTCCAAAGAAAATTATACGGTACTCACATTGGGCGTCTGGAGAAGCGTCTGCTTGTGTGAAGACGACCGTTCCGGCGAGATCCGATCTATCTGAGCGATTCATTGAGCCGCCATCTTGTTTGGACAGCAAAGTAATATTTGTTTACGATGCAGTCTTCTCGGAGCTGTCTATTTGCCGGCTACGCGACAATTGGAGTGAGACTTAAGATGGCCGCCGTTCATTTAGCTGTCTCTTTAGCCATCTACGGGGAGTATTGGAACACACCCTCAGTCACATGATGTCACGCTTCGGCGTCGATGGCTCCGTCCATACCCCCACTGCGCATGCTCTCGTCTCGTGCCGCATGTTCGCGTCTCGTGCCGACCCAGAAAGACACCCGCAAGGCATCCACTCCAGGAGCCATTAAAGGATAAGACACCACCGGGCGTTCAGCAAGCCCAGCATGCGCAGTGGGAGTGCAGACCTTTCCCCCTAACTCCTCTTCCTCTATCGCGGGCAGTGGGTATATAAGCGGAGGTGCGCGTGTTCGAAATTCAGTCAAGAGCGTCTTTACTTGGCTTTCGCTTGAATTGACGCTTTGCTTGACTAGAGTAGCTGCGATGGAAGCAACAGTACCTTCACCTGATGTAGTGATGGTCGTGGTGGTGGTGGTGGTGGTGGTGGTGCAGCAGGTGGGGTTAGCCTGGCCTGCATGGCCGGCAATTGTTCCGCCTCTGATGTAGGACGCCGATGTTGGGTGGTGCCTCACTGATGTAGTGAGGCACAACCCAACATCGGCGTCCCACCACTCGTTAAAGGCAACGCTTCTCCTTCATTTAATAAATAAAAATAATAAAGACGAAATAACAATTAAGCATTCGCAAACCATGCCCATTGCGTAGCATTCTCGTGATACCCCCTCTACCTTCTGTGACGCATCTACTCGAGTTCCCCTCGCGGGAAGCTGCTCTCTTCCGATGCATCCGTAACAATGAGCTCGCGTCCATTCACTTTTGCGTTAATTCTATTCCCAATTTTCGAGTTATATTAGCAGTTGAAGGTTTGTAACATTACAATCAATGCAATAGAGCCCACATAATATACAGGTTCTTGTGCGCCAATGATACTCACTCGCTGGATTCCGTGCCGACTGGTTGTGCCCTCGCAATCTCCGACGACAGCGCAGCTCTGGCCTACTGTGCTGGCCCTACGCCATCTCCTGACGCCGATCCCCGACGACAGCGTAGCTCTGGCCGTCTGGACTTGCCCTACGCTATCTCCTGACGTCGACAAGAGCTTTCGCCAGTGGTGCCCCGTCCTCGGTCTCCTGCGACCGTCTCCATCTTTCCTATCTTCACTTCCGTTTTCACTTTCCCTGCGCCTCGCTCTCTCCTTCCTCTCTCTCTCTCTATCTCTTTCCCTTTTAATCCTATTCCTTTAATCCCTTCTCTACCCCTATCTCTCGTGAGCTACTGTTGAGGTGTCCTCCCCTTGAGAGGCAGTTACGGGGCTCACTTTTTTCTTTTTTTCATTTAAAAATCATCCCGCCCCCCTCTTGTGCACCAACTCCCATTTTCACTTAGTTTTAAGGGAACTGATGCGTTATAGACACCCGACGGTGGACCAGAGGGCGCGACGAAGCTTTTTTGGCCGCCTCAGCATTGTTGGTACCAACCGCTAGGGATACCAAGAAAATGAATTTCTCGCTGAACACATTGAGACACTGACGTGTCAATGCTCTTTCTGGCGCATTTTCAAAGAACGCTTGGGCGCTTACATTATCAGCCATGACCCCCTGCTCACAAATAAAAAGAAGATAATATGCACGTGCAAGTCCACTTTTGCTGCGTCTACTCGCTAGGCTACGCATTGAAAGACTCGGTTTTACTGCGCCTACTGGCTATATAGGCTGTGTGTTCTGGCGCTACCATCAGACCTCGTAAACTGCATTGCCGGGCGCTTATCGTGAAGTGATAGAACTGTAAGCGCTTTTCTGAGAGTCTTACAACCTGCATAACACTGACGCGTCTTCAAAACATTCTGAACGTCGAATCATAAATCTTGTTGGTCGCACGTATACGTTGGCATTTCGCATGAACCTACGTCCACTGTTGTCACGTGGTATAGCTTTCATGCCTGACCACACGTACCAGCGCGTGGCAACACGACGTGGTGTCGCGCCCTCTGCTCAAGGAGGCAAAGGGTGCGTGGCTACACGAAGCTGCATGTCCTTTCTCTTCATATGAGAGGGGGAGTGGCACCTCGTCAAAGAAGAAAAAAAACCGCACAGACGCGCTGCAACGGGTACATGTGGGCAGGTCTTTAAAGAGCTTGTTCAGTGGGACTTTCGCTGTCGGCGTCCGCGTCATTGGTGCGACCAAAGACTCGTCACCTTGCCCGTGACGGAAAAAGCGAGAATAATATACCAATAATATAAATAATAATAATAAACGTCAGTCGAGGGGGAAAATCAAATCCAGGCCGTCGGCGCAGCAAAAACGTGTTCTACCACAGAATGATGCTATTGCCTGAAACTGCTAAAAAAATAAATAAACGACGAGAACACAATACGAATGTCATGTGGTGCAATGAGTTTTCTTAATGCAGGCGCTATTGTGTGACAGAAGCTTAAAATCGCACCAGTCGTGCAAAGATGGGGATTCCGCAAGTAGTAGGTGTTTTAAAAGCCCACTCATGGCAAATTCATCAATCAACACGGACGCTTTGGGATTCGCAAAGGGCAGAAATATGGCACAGTGGCACATAACTACTCTAATTGCAGTAGGCACTTTAGGGTAGTTAGAAACTGCCAATGTTACGCGCAGTTTCTGTCCTTGAGGCATGGTTGAGACAACCACCGAGAACCGAAGCGATAGGCTAGCAATTGAGAAAGCGGTGTGCACGGGGTCCGATTACGCTATAGCATCCCTCTGTTTGTGTCTAACCTCGGACCAGAACGAATTTTTCGACAACTGAGAGGCTTTCCTTTCTGAGAAATCTGTACATATCTCATTGTGGCGTGCTACAGAGCGGGTGGTTGTCTTCTTCCCTTTCCTGACCCTTTTGCCAGCTTGCGTTTTCCGCAGAACTCAGTTGCAATACTCCTGAAGGCGGAGCTCAAGCGTCCTTCACATTTTACTCATTTTATCATTGTTTATCGGCACCAATTTCAGGCAGCAGCAAAGAGCAGACAAAAGTGACGAAAAGAGGCGACGTCTCTAGTTTCCTGTCATCTACTCTCTGGGTGGGCCCCATTTATTTCCTCTCGTACGCGTAAACTTCTGAAACCCTACAGCGCTGATTATCCGCACTACTCTTCCCAGTTTCGGAAAGCCCTGACCAGCGTGGAAATTCGCTTCTGCCGAGGAAGTAAATTAAGCATCCGGCACCTTCTGCAGCACGCCGGCGACACGCGATGCCAATCTCCCGCTATGACGTGGCTCTTCACGTCTGTGACGTCTAAAGGGCGCGCCCCTTGACAGCGGTCGGTATTTCTGTGCGCTGTTGCTGAACCTCAGCGAGTCTGATGGATGCTGGCATGCAGATTCACCAAAAGTGACTGTCGCCACGTGTATCGCTTTTGGAAGCACGGTATGGTGCTAGAATGACTATGGCGGCCACAAACTTCCACGAAATTTCAGTCCTGCAGGACGTATACCTAATAGAAGGAAAGTGCTATACGAGTCGCTTGACTCACCGTCTCCCGAACGAACACAGGTGAGCACGACACGCTGGAAATGTACATTTCACACCTTAGCAGACTTCTTTCTGATTACGAAGAGCCATCTTGTCGTCTTTTGGGAGTAATGAAGTTTAATAATCATCGTCATCATCTCGTTCTTTGCCACACGGGTTTATGAATGATCGAAGGAAGGAGACATCCTGGCTTGTCTTTCTTTTCGGCCTTATATGGTGAGAACTAACAGACACCAATCCTTGGGAAGTCACAGGGGATGTTATTAGCAGTAAATAAAACCGAAATACGGAGAAAGAGAAGTGAACGAAATGACGATTTGCCACCGGTACCTGCCAGTGGCAAGTAATAATTTTGTCAAGTTTTTTTCTTCAAATTTACATTGTAATTACTACTTTAATACCATCCCCCGTGCTTTCCTTTGGCTGCTGACACAAAAGTTGAAGGTTTGATCCAGGTGGCGGCGTTCAGATCTTAATGAAGGTGAAATGGAAGAGGCCCGCATATATACTGTGCGATGTCAGTGCACGCTAAAGAATACTATACGGTAGAAATTTTCGGAGCCCTCTACTACGTCATCTCTCATAATCATATCGTGATTTCAGGGCGTAAAGCACCAGATATTATTATTATTATTATTATTATTATTATTATTAATATTATTATTATTATTATTTATTTCCTTGGCATCACCGGTGGTTAGTTCTCTTCAATATTGTGTCCAACAAAGAGACAACGAGGTGTTGGGGTTTTCAGTTCTTTCCTTGTAACAAAAAATATTACATAATTGGATTTCTACAGCGACAAACCACATTTCGATGGTTTGTGCGTGGCCCCTCCCACTGATAGAGACGCACGTCATATCGAGGGAGCTCAGTTCTCTGGACGCCTTTGCCTGCACTGCACAGAAAACGGCGGCGTAGAATGAGAACTCGGTGAAGAGATTGCACGCCTGTCCGTCTGGCGATCGCGGTGATACGGCTCCATCTGGAGGCCCCGTCTTCTTCGGGAAAGGCAGAGCCGATGGGGATTTCGTATTCAATTCTCACGCACTCCCACTCATCGTCAGCGGCCAGCGCCAATAGTTCACGCACGTGGAGCAGAAAAGAGATCGAAATGACGCCCGCCCGCTGGCCTCCCACGACGCCACGGTCATACGCCGCCACACAGGTTGCATCGAGCGGCCGCGCTCTGTTCGCGTGCTCCCTTCCTATTGGGCTGTCGGGGTGGAAGTGGAATGGCCTGTACCGCCATGAAATTTATATTCCGCGTATTGTCTTGAATCGACTACACTGTCAACATCCTATCAGCGTGCTGACATCATACTGGGGTTGGGATTTACAGAAACATCTATATATCTGAAGTAACATCCACGACGTCATGCGTCTGAATACCGTAAACCTAACTTGTCAGCAGCTGCATGATAGAAGAGTCGAGTCGTCGTCGTCGTCGTGATCATCATCATCATATTCCTCCTCCTCCTCCTCCTCATCATCATCATCGTCAGCTTCATCATCATCATCATCATCATCATCATCATCATGACTACGTACACTGCAGGAGACAAAGGCATCAAATATAAGATTCCGCTTCATTTTGTGTGTTTCGTCGACTGCGCAAGCGGACATAGCAGGGTGTAGTCGACAAACCCAAAATTCTGATAGGCTCAATGAACAGGGCTGACGTTGCACACGTGATTTTAAAAAAGTAAGTATCGAGAAAGAGAAGTGGGTAAGCGAGAAGGAAACCAAGTCCTCGTCTGTGAACGCCTGCTGGCTTCAAGGCTGCCACGTACAAACATTGGCAGCCTCCAGTCGGCTTGTCAAAGTGTTGGCTCCGACCACACCCTGTGTTGAAGAATGTTTCATCGTACTTTCGACCATCGTACTAATTAATTGGACGTCCCTTAAAAAAGTATAACAGCTTGAAAGCGCCTAAACGAAAGGCGCGTTTCAAAGGTTTGACAAAGGTATGGTAATGTTGTGTCGTGAAAATTAGGAAAATATTGTGATGAGCTTAAAGGTTAGTTTTTCTGAGAACCTCTGCCTTAGGCGATGTTATACGCTATGCTATGCAGTACTCTGTTATTAACTAACAGACGATACACTGCACAGTATTTTTGTATTATACGCTCACGATCACACCGTTAACATACGCGCACTCAACTCTCCGAGAATTGTCCTTGAGTTTGCGGCTATGAATGCTCGATGGGCAATACCTCAATTGATGCAATTGCTGAAAGCTTAAACAGTAACATAACACACGCTATTTTATGTATATGATCACTATAGTGTTTAGTGTATGGTAAAAAAGTCCTCATAAATGAACCCAGTGATATCGCGGGGCTGGTATGACGTTCTATTGTACGCAAACGGAGCGTATACTTCGATTCCCCGTGAGTGCTTTTTATGGTCGCTTTTGATGTTTATTAAACTCACCGTTGCCCCGTCAGAGGCACGATTCTCAGGCACCCAAAAAGGGACATTTTTCGTCTCCGTGGTGTGCCCTGTGAACGCTCTACACACGCCGGAGCCAGACAGCACGTATAAAATATTTTACTATGATTTCAAAGTTTTCGTTGCCTAGTCTTTGGACGCCGGCTTAACTGCAATGAAGTCAACAGCATTCACGGCGTTCACGAAGTTCCGCGTGCTGCAAAAATGTCACTTAGACGACAATTCACTTGCCGTTGTTTACTTGAACCACTTGCGACTGTTAGCAAACAAGCAGCAGTTGCTAGAACGTAGCCAGTTGCAGTTTTTCCTTGACGTCGCTGCGATGCCGCCCCTTCGACACAGAAACCAAAATTGCTGCTTTAAGGTAGCGGTAAGGGAAATATATTCAATGCATTTCTAAGCACTATATGTGGCGCTCTTGTGGAGATTCTCGACACCCGTGTTTTTATATAAATCAATAGCCCGAAAACATTTAAAACCCATGTTAACTGTGCTTTGACTTTCAAGACTGGTTAATAGAGACAGTGTGGTTGTATGATAAGAGATTAAACCAGTGCGGACAAAGTGGTGCTAGAAGGTCTACCTGAATTGTCCATGTTAGTATTTCGCAGAGTAGCTTATCAGTGCCTTGAAAAGTAGAATGCGAAAGCTTTGGTGAGGTCGAACTATAAATTAACAAAACCTAAAGGTATTCATGACTGCAGAATAATCGGCATGTTAAAACAATTGCGGATACTGTCGTAGTGTGGAAAATACATGCTTAACCTATGGCTATTTCATTGCAATATATTGCATCATTCGACAGTCATTCCATTATCCCTTTGAAAAACGAAAGCTCCTGCTTAAACGAGGGAAGGCATTTTTGTGAAACATCTGAGCACTACACCACGCTTTATAAACAATGTTTTTGACAAGTCACCAATATTATAACAAGCACCTTATGCCGTGAATTCCTCGCCTTCTGAACGTCTATTAACGTTGTGTATACGTTGGTCAGTGTTAGTATTACGGGGCAACTGAGAAGAGCAGAGAGTGACGGCGGCCAGTGTCATGCGTCGCTCGTGGGAAATGAACTCGTGCGAGCTGCCACGATGGCGAACGATCGCCAGGTATTGCTGTACTGCCAGCTGCAGGCCAATTTATTGCATCCTTGCGGGTACACTGACCCTCGGAGTTGCGCGCTGGATCACTGCGCTGTGGAACCTGGTGTTCCACAAGGCCCCGCACAAAAGCCGTACAACCGGAATCGCGTGACTCGAAACACGGGTCTGTTCTGATGAATACTGAAGCCCTATATGGACATCGGTACAATGGCCGCCCAACAACCGCCACTCGTAAAGCAGCCTCTGCGTCACTCTAGGCATGGGGAAAGGAAAAACGGAGGCGCTCACCAAATCATCTCAGAGGCGTCCCAGACCCTTGCTTAGTGTCTTCTTTTCTTTCAGAGTGGCGCACGCACACACACACACACACTCACACACACACACACTCACACACACACACACACTCACACACACACACACTCACACACACACACTCACACACACACACACACACACACACACACACACACACACACACACACACACACACACACACACACACACACACACATACACTATTGCAACCTATCACCGCTTTCAGATTTCGCAAAAGCAGCCGCTGGCAATAGTAGGGGAATAATGAAATTCGACCAATTTCATTGGCGAAACGGAAACCAAAACTCGGAAGGGCTGAAGTTCGGTACTCTTCTGAGGCGCCCAGAATGAGAGCTTGCGTCGTCGAAGCAATTAGTGATCGACTTCGCTTCGAGGTCGTGCGGGTTCTGTTTGCTATTAGAGCACGTATGGCGCACATACGTGATCAAATCTAGAAACTACATCAGTACAATTACCGCACCGAGCAGCAGCCTCATTCCGGTCGTTTCTTATAGAAGCGCTCAAATAAGCTTTGGTTTCAGTTTCTTCTGTGGAATTCTGCCTGGCATACTGAACCACATGCGCCCCCCTCCGAAAGCTTTCCGCAACTATGGCTGTTTTCCAGTGTCTTTAGGATTGGAGGCATTGTAAGCAATATGCACCTCACCTTTGTTTTGCTCTGCCTGCGAGATCAGCTTACATTTGATCATGCAGTGAGGTCAAGCGAGGACGTTACCATGTGACATCACGTTTTGGGACGTCAAAGTAACGTCATACTGACATCGCAACTTTCAGCTATCTAGTACGTCTAGATGAAATCACAATTTGAGGGCGCCATCATATTTATTGGCACCTATCAATGTGACGTCAATGTATTTTTACATCACAATTACTGGCGATCTGTGATGTCTTGTCAACATACGAGACGACGTCGTTCCGTTATACTCATAATTTGCCTCACTCGCATTAACGCCTTCACCAGCGGCAGTCTAATTTTGCGTTTGATGCGACAGCGAAGGCCTCAATAGATCGCACATTCCCAGCAATGCCGCTCGACGAGCGGTGGAGCCCTGACGCGTTAATTTCCTTTCGCGCCATTCGGTGAGTGGCGGTCCCGGTTCGTTTGGCCGCTTGGCACTTTCTTTCTCGTCGTCGTGGTTGTTCGGCTTCATCGTGCGCCCTGTTGCAGAGTGCTTCGCGGCGGTTGTCCGACGTCGCTAAATTGCGCAGCTCAGAAGACGCAAGCTGACGGCGCCCGGAAGAGCGGCGGCTCCCATGGACGAAGAGTGACAGACCGCGAGGACCACTTTTCGCGCCCCGAAAAAGCGACACAGCCTCGGTTGTTTTCGGTGCACCAGGCCCAGATGCAGCGCTTTCACGTTACGCTGGCTAACGGACTTGTTAATTAGACTACCAAGTTTTTTTGTTTTTTAAGTATTTGCCCACATATCGAAGGTAGGATGCAGTAGAGCTAGTTGTTGTGATACATAGTTAGGACGTTCCATCTGCCGTTACGTTGTTGCACATACAAATTGCACGAACAATCAATGCACCACAGGTAGTGCTTGTTCATGTACGAGACTATGCAAAAAATGCCCCCCCCCCCCCCGTTTTCCCTGAAGGTGATCGTGAGGAAATGTGAATGCATTGCAGAGCGTCCATAACGGCGTTTCGCACGTGAAAACCCAGATTTAGAAGAATGATGTTTTCTGTTTTTTTTCTTACATTGTGCTGCCAATAGCACTGTGCACCACACGTTGCGTTTTTCTGTCGCAAGAAAAGTGGTATGCGTTTACAGCTCTAATAGCTAGCGTGTACTGTTAAAAGATACTATGAAGAGAAAAAAAACATATATAGTTCTCGGATCGGCGTTGGCGTTTCACTACGGCGTCTTGAGCACGCATTTCCGGGTGGTCTTGAGAGGCGCCCAGCCAGCGAACGGTCGAAAGTAAGGTGCGAGCGGACGGGAAACTGGGGTGCAGGAAACAGAGAGAGAGAGAGTGAACGGTGATAGAAGGAGTGGCGAAGCACTTCACCCACCCTCTCCTACACCCTCTCGCACTTATCGCTCTGGTTGCTAGGGGTGAGGATAAGTGCTCGCGCGCGCAGCTGGTGCTGTGAGAGAGGGAGTGAGAGCGTAGAGATAACACCTGCCGGCGCGCGGACACCAGCGCGAACGCCACGGACAACGCTGGACGCCTGACATAGCCCGACTAAGAAATGCATTAGCATAAAAAAAAAACACCAGGCCTGCGCACAGCACACAGCACAGTCACCGCGAAAGCTGGAAGAGTGGCGTTTAACAGCCTTTCTTAACCCTCTTTGGGTAACTGCTGCTGCAAGCGCACCCGCTGGGTACCCATTTCACCATAGATCATATTCTTTGTGCAGTGGGGAAGCAATCTTGAAACTCTATGTAATTATTCGTCATATTTTGGGGAAGAGTGGTACCTGGCCGCTAAACACTTGCAGACATTTTGTGCAGTTTTTTTAAGCAGTTGCTCACAACGATGAAGAATTAAGACTGAACGTTTATTATTGGGTTGGAGCATTCCATGAGCAACTCACACAATTCGCATTGTTTGACCTCTGTGTTTCTTCGTTGTCCTAAAGCGCTTTGTTACTTATACTAACGCGATTCCTTTGCTGTCATCAAGCTTGCCTCTAGGGTCAGTTTTCAAAGAAGTTTCAAGCACCGGCTTGGCTCAGTTGTAGAACACTGGGCTGACACGCATAGGACCCTGGTCCGAATCCCGTCATGTCCTTGGTGTTTTTAACTTAGTTTTTTCTTATATCGCGCTATAGTGGTTACGGACACCGGTGGTGGTGGCAGCCACCTACTGCACATGCGACCCTTGTTGCAATCTCATGACGGCTTTCACTGTAGAAACTTTTAAATCTTATCGGCCCACCTAACTTTTTGTCTCCCCCTCGTGAATTTGCCTTTTTTGATAATCTAGTCAGTTTCATTTGATGACCAGCGGTTATCTTGCCTAAGCGCTACGTGCCCGGCCCATGCCCATTTCTTCTTCTTGAATTCAACTATGATATCCTCAACACCGGTTTGTTCTCTGACCCACTCTGCTCTCTTCTTGTCTCTCAAGGTTACACCTATCATTTTTCTTTCCATTGCTCGCTGCGTCGTCCTCAACTTAAGCTGAACCTTCTTTGTAAGCATCCAGGTTTCTGCTCAGTAGGTAAGCACCAGCGAGATGCAGCTGTTAAATATCTTACTCTTGACAATCATGATACTTTGGTGCTCTGCGCATGTGGGACTTGAGGGCAACGAAAGGACCGACCGCCTTACCCGCGAAATGAGCATCTGATCACCGGTCGCAACCGCCGAGGAACCTGTAATAACTCCACGCTGCATCCTTGAAAGTCAAGGAGGAGAACGACAAAAGTGCAGCAATTCCTATCCGGATCTTACCGGTGTAAGATCACCGGGTCTCCCTTCGCTGCGGGGCGCCGGAACCGAACAAAGCAGGCAGCCCCGCGCACTTTGTAGCAAAAAGAAAAGCGCGAAGGCGCACTCTGCAGTTTTGCGCTGGGGCTCGTTCAAACACGGCTCACAAGCACACCATTCTCACTGATGCGAAGCTGAAATGCGGCTTTGAGCCTCCGCGACTCAACTACGGCCAAGACGCCGAGCCCCTAAATACGTATATGTGGGGCCTCGGACGGCGGCTGTGTGTCTCAGGCTAACAGGATGCCTGCGCACGGATCAGCGCCAGGTGCCCAGACACGTGCTCTGGGGCGAGGTGTGAACCGGGCCTGCGGCCCCCATTCGACACCGCGGGTGGTCATCGAGCTCCCAAAAGACGCACTCGTCGCATACTGCATCTGGAGGCATGTTTTCCGCGAAAAGAATATTACAAGTGTGTGTGTGTGTGTGTGTGTGTGTGTGTGTGTGTGTGTGTGTGTGTGTGTGTGTTTCTCTTCGTATATCTCCCCCCCCTCTCTCTCTTTGTCCATCCGTGTCTACCATCACCACAAAGTTAAATTTCTCCTGATATTGGCCAGCTTGCCAGCATTTGCTATTCATTCTAATCATGCATTCACGTCGACACGAATACGCTGCTATACATGGGAGCATACCTGTCCTCCCTTTCCTTCTCAATTCATCCCCTCTCTTTCCTCCTCACCCGTGTAGGTTAGAAAACCTCCTTGCATTTCATTGGCCTTTCCTTCTATCTATATATTTTGTCCCATTTTTCCTCCTCTTCGCCTATATAATGCTGCTTACTACGCAAGGCTAAACTATTGTATGTTATGGCGTGCCTGGACAGCCGAGTCGTTACGAATCTCGGTTTAGGATCGTGGGTACGCGCGTTCGAATCATGCATCACCAAAAATATTTTTTTTCTTTTTTTTATCTATCGACTTGTTCTATCGCCCACCAAAGTTATTGCAGTTGACGCCAAACGAACCGGTGCACGTGTTCTGAAAATGACGAAGAAAGCGTGTTTATGATGGCGATACTTGCAGTACAGTGTCTAGAAATAGCAATATTTCTAGGCACTGTACTTGCTGCTAGACACACAGAGAAAATCGTTTTTTTTTCTTTCTTTTTACAGCAGAGCACGACGCCGCAGCTGTGAAAAAAGAAAAGCCATTTCGCACAAAAAAGATGTCTAAAAAGACATGTCGAAACATACGTCATGCAGGATATTCGTGTAGAAGACACATTAATTATTTCATTTTATGTCACTATTTTATTAAGTCTCTCTGTTGTATGGAATGTGTGTGATGTGTCGATATAACAGCCGAATGTGTCCTGGAACCACTGTGTGGCAAGTGCAAAGCTTTCTCACGAGATCATTCCTTGTGTCGGATTAAAAAGGAATGAACTATGTGCGCACCTCATGCGCTCGTGCCGGCATCCACTTACTCGCGATGAACCGAACGACACGAGTAAATAAACCGAAATGCACTCGGTGTCTCCGGAAAGTTTAGCGAAAGCGATGCCTATCGTCGCAAATGGAAGGCAACAATCTATTTCAACGAGCCAATCGGCGTAAAGAATGTCCGCGACACACACACGCGACTTCCTAAAGCCTACGCACAGCTTCGCGTATCGAGCCAACGCATTGCCGATGAAGACGCATCGCATGCTTTGGCCTCGGAAGATTCACTGGCGCTCCGTCCTCGGCGTGATCTCAATACCGAAGAGATGATCGCTATCTGTGAGACCAAGCGGCCTGCAGTACTCCGTCGTCGTTTGTCGGAACGACCTCTCCTACAAGTACCGCGTTTATTCGTCTGTAGTCTGCAAACCCTGGCTGCTCATCCGTCCTATACTTGTGCCATATATAAACAAAAGGAGGGGAAGATTCGTGTTTCTTTATTAAGCACAACATTAATTTGAACTAGCATACAAGAGAGCGAACGAACGTACAGGGGATGTCAATTGTACTTATGATGTAATTAAGTAGAAAGTAAAGTGCACGAAAGAATAACTTGCCGCTGTCACAGACCCAACATGCGACCTTCGAATAACGCGTCAGATGCTCTATTCATTGTGTTACAGCGGTGGTCATCGACCACACACGAACCCTCAAAATTTTCCTTCTTTTGTTCATTCATAGCGAGGGTCTTGTTTTGGCAGACTGAATGCCCTAAGGTGGTATACAAGGAATGATTGTTTTTTTCTTTGTCTTCAATCACACCAAGGTCCAGCGAACTCACCTTCGTTAGTTGAATGTACCTTGATTTCTACTGAGCCACGGCTACGAGCCCCGGCGAGCCCTTCGCGCTCACGCAACGTCGAACGCTCATATACGTCCCGTTACAGCCCCTCCAAACTCGGCGTATCTTCTTCGCCCGGATTTCTCGGCGGCCTTCCTGAATGGTTGTGTGTTGCTATTGTTCAGACGTACGCTGGTGGAGACGGATCGAATGTGAGTTTTTTTTCTTTCTCTCTCTTCTTTACTCTTTTGCTTTTCGCTTACTTATTCACTTTTACTCCCACTACTTCATTCTTTATGCCGACCTGTTGAGGTGTCATCGAAGCGATAGACAGCTACGGGCGGCACTTTTCTCTTCCTTTCCTTTTCATAATCACTTAGAGAGAGAGAGAGAGAGAGAGAGAGAGAGAGAGAGAGAGAGAGAGAGAGAGAGAGAGAGATGTTGTAGCTCGGAAAAGGAAGATGGGCTTCGTGACGCCACAGGTTCGCTTCCTGCCCACGGCAGATCATCTTTTCTTCCGCATCTCTTGTCTCATATTTACATTGCATCTACTACTATGAGCATACCCTGATACCCTGTTTTTCCTTGCCGTCATTGCCTGTTAGTTCTCATTAATATTGTGCCTAATAAAGTGAAGCGAACGCTTAAACATTATCAGTATTGTCCTTCATTCCTTTAGCGAGGGTCTGGTATACTTGGTGCCTTTAAGAGGTATGCGAGGGGTCAGCTGCCATCTTTTAATGAGATCACGTGCTCCGTTACTCCAAAATACAAAAAAAGAGTATTCCACACTCGCCATCATGGCTATAGTGGCAGCGCTGACTGACACCCCACGTTTAAATGCACATTTATAGCTCATAATGTGAAGCCAGGGATGACCGTCGCTATAGCTCGGTTGTTGGTAGAGCATCGGACGCGTTACTCGAAGGTCGCAGATTGGGTCTTTGTGGGCGGCAAGTTATATGTTCGTCCACTGTACTTTCTTCACATCTCCGTCATTTAAGTACAGCTGACATCCTCTATAGTTCCTTGGCTTTCTCGTCCGTTAGTTCTGAAGTAGTGATATATATGTGATCTATTATAATATATATGATATTTATTATCATATATCATATAGCATAAATATTATTTAGCCAATAATAAATTCATTGTATAAAATAACTATTGTTGTTGTTTTAACTGTTTTGCTGTGGAGAGGTAGAGGAGCCTATTGCCTCGGCTACTCCATATCACAGAGTTCTGCAGCGAAAAATAAAAAATAATACAGAATGGTACCCAAAAATTAACAATACGGAAAAGGAAAAAAAACACATAATAGCACACTGAAACCAGTTCAAATAACATGTCAATACACAGTTTTCTTCACGCAGTTCACACAGTCATAAACTTCTTTCACGCACACCTTACTACTCTAATGCCAGTATATACATGACCACCCTTTACATAATACTCATTTCTGGCTGTCAGTCATAGGCGCTTGTCCAGTCCGGTCTCCACTAAAAAGTCTGTCAGGAAGATTATTGCCTTTTTCTGAAGATGCATCTCAGGCCATGGTCCAAGTAGTTTCTTTATTGTGAGGGGCCGTCTGTCCAAACTTGCTAATTTGTTCCTTAATTTTTCTCTTTCTTTCGCGTATTTAATGCACTCCAAAAGAATATGGCGAACATTTTCTTCCGCATGACCACAATGGCATTCCGGTGAGTTGGATCGATGTATCTTGTGCAGGAAGCTGTTTGTGTATGCTACTTCCAATCTAAGTCGGTGGATCAATGTCTCTAGGTGTCGTGGAAGGTCTGTCGCTATGGAAAATTTTCTGTGGGGATCAACTTCATAAAGTACCGTTTTCTTTGATTTAGGGCTCTCAAACCACTTCTCCATCGAACAATGGTTAGCTCCTTGCGATATAAAATGTCGAATATCCGTCCCAGATATAGGGATTGTGCAATCCCGTCCTTCCTTCAATGCTTTCTTCGCGAGACTATCAGCATCTTCATTTCCCTTTATTCCAATGTGGCTGGGTATCCATTGGAATACGATGTTGTGACCCTGCGATGAGGCATATTCCACAGTTTCTGCGATACATTGTGGTATTTCACCATTTCTGTAAGGTGATCTCACATTTCTTATTAGCTGAAGAGCAGGTTTGCTATCAGTGCATATCACCCATTTTCGTGGATCTGGATTCTCGCAGATAAGCTTAACTGCTTCAAAGATAGCCACCAATTCTGCTGTCGTCGATGAAGATTTGTGCGATAATTTGTACATCTTCTTTTCCTGAATTTCGGGTATAAAGACCGCACAGGCTGACGCTTCTTCTGTGCATGATCCATCTGTATATATCTTCGTTTTTTCATTATGCATTACATGAAGCTGATGAAGTACCAACTGTGCCGCTACTAGAGGTGCCATGGCTGCTTTCTTCTCTGTGCCGTCTATTTCACGGATAACGCTGAGAAGTGGCAGCGTCCAAGGTGGTTTTGAAGGTTTCCATTGTTTAAATTCTGGTACTACTGCTTGAAATGATGATATAGTATCCTGTAGTCTCGTTGCCGTTCTTTGTGTTAGTGCACCAGATAAAAAATGACTTTCATGTTGCGTGAAAATTCTAAATAAATTTCGAGATGTTTCTTTAGTTCGCAGTACTGCCAAAGGTGGCTCTCGAGCCTCCGCATACACTAAATCACTGGAAGTTGACCGTGGTAAACCCAGACATACCCTCAAGCTCCTTGCCAATAACAAGTGCAGTTTCCTTTCGGTGGAGGCTGGGAGTCCGTGCAGCAGGGGCAGTGAGTAAGTTACGATGGGGCGTATCCAGGCAACATGTAGGGCTAATAACGACTCTGTAGTACCACCACATTTTGCCCCGCAGAGATGCCGGAGGATTCGAATGGCCTGATTCACTTTTTGTTCCAGGGACGGGACATGAGGCGACCATGTTAGTCTCCGGTCTAAAATTACTCCCAAGAATTTATGAGTTTTGACCATTTTAATAGGCTGATTTTGCAGAATAATCTGGAAATTTCCAGGTCTCTTTAATGTAAACGGAAGTATGGCTGTTTTGGCCAGACTCAGTGCCATACCTCTTTGTTTTAGAAAATGGTCTACATTATCCAATCCTT
The DNA here is from genome assembly GCF_043290135.1 of Rhipicephalus microplus. Classification (NCBI taxonomy): domain Eukaryota; kingdom Metazoa; phylum Arthropoda; class Arachnida; order Ixodida; family Ixodidae; genus Rhipicephalus; species Rhipicephalus microplus. The sequence goes on from NC_134701.1 coordinate 291,609,188, forward strand.
CTTGTAGAGTTTGTTGTATATCGAAAAACGATGGACCAGACGTCCATATACTTATATCATCAGCATATACTGAACATCTGATGTTGGGTGGAAGATTATACGGGAGCTGCGCCATGACTGCATTAAAGAGAGTAGGGCTTAGTACGCTGCCCTGTGGCACTCCTTGGTTGACGACGTGTTCTGACTATTCATTTTATTCATTCACTATTCATTTCATTCCTATTCATTTGCCCCGAGGCAAATGCATGCTGTGTGTCAAGGGGCATAACGTAAAACTATTCTGTTTCTATTCATTTTATTCATTTTATTCATTCATTCATTTTATTCTATTCACTATTCATTTTATTCCTACAGTTTGTCCAGTTAGTCTGTGCCGGAAGGCCATAATGAAAGCAAAGGAAGGCAAGAGCAGAAAAAAAAAATATCATTGCGTGGCTTTATCTTTTCTGCCGACTCGGCGTGTTTCGATCAATGTGCTCTTAGCGTCGCGCCCACTTTTTGTGCCCGTAGTTCTGATATCAATTCAAAGTCATCTTAAGCTCCCTCACTGGTCGTCTAAAATTTTTGCTGTCGCAGTCATTTTGTGAGTCTTTCAAGCGGCTACCGCAAACTACAAAAGGTTTCGACGTCCAAGGAATGAGCGATTAGAGATTAACTGCTTGTGCCGAAAAACAATGGCGTTACACCACCACGCAAGACCTACATGCACACAATCCACTGTTCGCGTGAATGCTCCGCGTAAGCTCAGCGGGAAGCCATCATCGATTCCGTACGAAATGCGACACCATCCAGCTGTTGCGAACAAGTTTTGTTGGCCGCGGTGGGCTATTTTTGGGCTTTCATCTCGTGACAAGCAAGAGCAGTCTGCGTGACCTCAGATAATTTCCACGAATCGTGAGATGCTATTGGCAGATACAGCGGAAGACAAAGAAAACGGAATAGTTTTACGTTATGCACCCTAGACACACAGCATGCATTTGCCTCGGGGATGCCACAACTCTATGCACCTGAGATCAGGACGAAGCGCAAAAGCACATTTTGCCCTTGGAGGCACTGGTGTACTCACGCATTTACAATGAATGAATGAATGAATGAATGAATGAATGAATGAATGAATGAATGAATGAACTAATGAATGAATGAATGAAGGAAGGAAGGAAGGAAGGAAGGAAGGAAGGAAGGAAGGAAGGAATGGAATGGAATGGAATAGTATGAAATGGATGAAGGAATGAATGAATGAACCAGTTTACCCATATTGAAAAATAGTTTCAAAAATTTACCTTCAACTTTCACAGTCAAAAAAAGAAGTGCTCCTTTAATTTCTATCTACATGATGTATGAATTTATGGACGGACTTTATTGCGTCTTCTGGAACGCTCTTTAGAGCGTTGCGGGCCACTCACACGCCAGAACAAGAAAACCAAGTCTACCTGCTGCGTCGTGGGCCCGTTGGACTGCCCATAACAGTTGTTCGAGTCCTGAACTGGCTACACCACCCTCCCACGTAAGCCAGTAAAAAATGGCGGAGCTAAGCCACGCAACTTTTGAAACAACCAAACTGAAGACATAATTCTTCAGCATCGCTTCTATACATTGTTTTACACGTTATCTCAAATGCGCCTCAGTGACGTTACCTTGTCCTACGAGGGCACTGTAGGAGGACGTATGAACGGGGAGGGGAGGTGCATATTTTATTTGAAAGGAACCTTTCCCATATCTCATGTACAGGTCATTTCTGACGTAAATTTGGTTCTACGATTCGCACATGTCGATAGCGATCTCCGAAAGGACTCAAATCAGGACGCCGATCGTGAAATAAAGTTTTTGTTGCATGGTTATTTTTCAAAAGAAGGTGGGATGGCTCACAAATACAATTCCTAAACCAGCCAGGCCTGTGTATTGCACGAACATACTTAATGAGAACGTAAAAAAATGTGGGGTGAATAAATTATGTGCAGGCTACAACTTCACGGGCCGTGTGTTTGAGGTGGTGCAGATTGTTTTTATAGCTTGCTCCTAGGTCGTTGCTTCGGATGGGTTGTTTCTGCGTTGACTCTCAGCGCCGAGAGGTTTGACTTGAGACACAAACAGACACGGATGTCCTAACTTAAGAAATAGAACCACGCATTGAAAATATTTGCTGCACATACCCGTTTATCTCGATAATGGTTTTCTTATATGCACATACACAAACTCTGGCTTGCTTGAACAGCTTCGCTGTTCAAAGGACAGACATCATATTTGTGTCATGCATTTCGGGCTCTTCCAATGCGAGTTTTTTAGTTCATTGGGCGTAATTGTAAAACGCTAGACTTTGAGGGGTGGAAAGAATCGCAAGGCCTGCGTGGAGCGAGCAGCACTATCACAGCGAAAGCTAGAAGAGCGGCGTTTCAGAGTGTTTTTTTAGCACTCGTTGGGTAGATGCTGGAAGTACACTTGCAGGGTACCCACTACGCCATAAATCATTGTGTATACAGGTAGAAATTCACCATGTCATCCTTCGTCAGTCTTTGGAGAAGCGTGGTACCCGCTACACCTTTGGAAAGAACTTCGTGCAATGATTTGTGCTGTGGCTGACGACAATAAAAAGTTGTGCCAGAAGTCTTTCTAGTCGCCAGAACTTCCCACAGTCGGTATGCGCCACAGTTAATAGGTGAACAAGATCAAGCTTCTGTAAAGGTTTGGCGCATTTATCATCCAACTCGTTGCGCAATCGGCATGGTGCAACACCTGGTTGTTGCTTTTCTAAAGCACTTTATTACTGATAATAACGCGATTCCTTTCCCGACACCAAGCCAGCCTAACGCCAGTTTGCACTGGAGTCCCCAAGCCCCGGCGTGGCTCAGTTGTATAATACTGAGCTGGCATGCAGGGGACCTGAACTTGAATCCCACTGTGTCCTTGGTGCTTGAGAAACTGTTTTTTTTTCTTATTTCGTGCGATAGTGGGTGTGGACACCGGTGGCTGTGGACAACTACGGCGCCGCGCGTGACCCGAGTTTTGATGCCATAACAGATTTCGCTGTAAAGCACTGTTTCTGCGACCGTAAATGGGCGAACGCCCCAGTGTCACTCAGGGTATGTTGAAACAATTTTCTACAGAGAAAGCTGTTATGAGATCACATCAAGGGTCGCGTGCGACGTCGTAGTTGTCCGCCGCAGCCAGTTGGTTGGTTGGACCAATTTCACCAAGATATCAGGCCTGCTCGCTGCTGCCGTGACGTCACTCGTTTTGTCCGAGCGAGCGCGCGTACGGGAGTGTGAATCGATTGCCACAACCGTCTCCCATTAAAAGATAAAGCGTTCGCGGCAAGTTTTACACGCTTAACAGCTTTATTCTGCCTTTTGGGTCAGAAAAGGTCCTGGTTTAAGCAATGTACCGTGCTTTAGAGCATTTGTAGGTTCCTCTGGGACCCATTTCTTCTACGAAAAAGCCAAGGATTGACACCATGGAGTCGATCTATAAGAGCAAAATTTGATGGACCAACAAATTGACAAAATAAATTCGGTAAATTTATTCATTCCTTATTTATTTATACACGCACGCACGCACACGCGCACACTATCTAGACCATGAAGAGCGACTGTTCCTAATTCATTTGCAAAGCTTTTGCAGTTTTATTTGTACTCTTTCCAACATCTGTCTTCATAGATACGTAGTTATTGAACAAAGTGTGTGCTTCTGCCACAAGTATGTTATTGAGCACAATATCATGGTGATTACCATTGCAAAAGACAACAAATGTTTCGTTTCACAGAAATGTTTTGTGACCGAGACAAGAAGCAGCATTTCCTCTTTTGCTCTGACCCCTCTCGCAGTGGTGCGTGGTCGGTCATATAACTTAGGGCCTAGAAAACTGTTAGTACGGGGCCTTCGTGCGTGCTTCTATCGCACTGCCGGTTCTTGGATTGGTATATTTTTGGTAGTGGTTCCTAGTTATTCTAGCTTGAAGTAGAAATTACACACCTGCAAACCACTTAAACAAGCGCTTTACCGTAAGTGTCTACACGCATCGAAATTTCAGGGAAGCATATTAGCCTAAAGCGCTGACCGCTGTATTACTGCAATAACATAATATGAACACCGACAAAAAACACCATGCTCAAAACCGATGAGCTAAGTAATGCAACAGCATTCTTTCCATTTCTATCAACCAAGTTAACAGAGGTAATACAAGTCCGCGGTACTTATCGCAAGTTGCGAAATGTTTACTGACCATGAAGGAAAAACGCCTGTTCTAAAGATGTGCTGCAACGCCTGTTTATTATTTAATGCCAGGGCCTACGCCAACAAGTCAGAAGCATACATTACATATTTATTTTCGAGCAAGAATGGAACATGGTGGCGATAGGGCGATTAGAACGACTTAAAAAAAATGTAGTACGGACCCACGTACCTTCGGGTCACGAAGAAAACGGATGCCGACGTCAGCTTGACGAATGAACCGCTCCCATTTCGTTCTTCGGTTGTGCTTAGGAAACGAGAACACTCGCAGCACCGGTCACTTTGCCGCGACAATTCATCAAGCAGGATCCCCCAACCGTTCAGATTTACAGCCGTATAGGTTGCGAGTATCCAATGCACAAAACGCATCACATATCCACGCCGCAGTTCACGGACACAAAAACAGATGGCCTTCTCAAGTCACCAACAAGAACTCTAGCACACGACGAACACTTTCGTCCGGCTTAGCAAGCCATGTCTCTCGAGCGACGAGAGCAAGCGAACGCACGTCTGTGCAGCGAAACACACTGGTCACAACAGAGTGACGTCAGATCCCGTGGCTAACGCAGTGAGCATGCCTTAAGGCCACGTATGCCTCAAAATGACGTACAGTGGGCGCAAATCTGAAAAAAGGTTTTACGCACTAAGTGATTGAGAGAGAGAAACGAGAAAAAAGGAAGGCAGGGAGGTTAACCAGATGCTAGTACCCGGTATGCTACCCTACACTGGGGTTGGGGAATAGGGGGTTGAAAGAGAAAGGGAGAGTTAAAAAATACTCGCTAGGAACAGGATGTCGCTATCGCGTTCAACTCGTAAAGGCGAAGCTTCAAGGTCGCCTAATTTTTGCCCCCCTTGTGTTCAGGTTGGGGAGCCATCTTTCAACTGTCATGTATTTAATTGCTTGGCAGTTATGTATAGAACATTCTCAATTTTCCTTTCAGCTATGCCTGTTTATTTCTCATTGTGCACTTGTGTTCAGTATGCCCCTCAGCAGTGTGGCATTATTGATATCGCAATATTAGTAATGCGACGGGCTGGTTTTAACCGGTTTCACTCGACCGGCTTCAAAGAAGACTCAATAAAACAATGCCATTACGAGAATTTGCGGTGATATGCGACCTTTGATCGTATACCGCCGCAAGTCTTGCATCTTGGACGAAATGCAAGACCTGCAAACACCTTCAAGATGACTTTATAGCTAAAATCACGGTAAGTGATAACGCCCGTTGTATAAAATCCAGGTTTACCTGCACCAGTTCAAACGCCATCAACATGGTGGATTATTGATTTGTCACAAACGGGAAATTGGCGAAACGGGGCTGCCTGCTGTTATATTGCTCCCTCCGATGTGCGCAAACTGGCTTATCTTGCTCTAATCCGTCCTCAACTGGAGTTCGCATCCTCCATTTGGTCACCATATCAACAATACCTCATAGATAAGTTAGAATGTATACAGAACAGAGCTAGTCGATTCATAGCGCGTAATCACAGCTACCCGTCCAGCGTAACACAGAATAAACATAGCCTTGCACTCGAGCCACTGAAAATTCGCCGCGACATCTCACTTTTATCACTATTTCACAAATGCATCCACACCAGCATGATGCCATCTGTTCACCTTAATCTAGCACATCGAACTTCGAACAGACTACATAACACCTTTAGCTTATCCCGCATCTACGGCAATACTAACGCTTTAAACCAGTCGGCTCTTCCACGAGCTATTCGTTTGTGGAATGATTTGCCAGATGATCTTGCGTCAGAACAAGACCACAGAAAGTTCTATCATACTCTTAAAAAATACTTATGCACCAAAAACTGCTATATCGCATCTTCGTAATCATCAGTGTTTCTAGGACTGTTGCCGATGTTTTTGCACTATTGCTAGGTTGTAGTTACTGTCATAATAGTTATCTTTGTATTTTACCTTCACATACTGTAACTCACTTTTCTAGTATGTATTTTGCTTACATGTTCATAAGTAGAACTGCATTTTCTATTATATTCATTATTTGCCTACGTATGTGTAGATATTACGTATATGTATTTGTCTAACATATTATCTGTACCGCCCCCCTTACACAATGCCCCTCGAGGGCTCTGTAAGGTACTGTAAATAAATAAATAAATAAATAAATATTAAACGGTCATCGCGCAGACACGACAGAGAAGTTACCAGTGGTGTTAAGTTAGCGAGAAAGTCGCTAAAATTAGCATCTTTTGTTTCCATCTTGTGACAATTTCGAAGACTCAGCGATTTTTTTTTTTTTGGGGGGGGGGGGGCATTCAATATTTGAGGTAGAGTGTTCTGAAAGCAACATATAAAATTGGTAAACAGTGAGAACAGTGGAATGCTCGGAATGAGCTTTAATAAACGAGTCCAAAGCACAGATGATGAAGCTGTTTGAGGCGCTGCCATCTTTACCGTGCAATGTGGCCGTTCCGAGCTCTAGAGATGGGCAAAGCGGCTCAGTTGAGCGGCTCGCGGTTTACCGCAAACAGGTGGATACAGGTCCACTACAGCTGATCACCGGTTCTCAGTGAGCCAGCAGGTAGCAGCGCAGTCCATCTTCATGCACAACAACACCGGAAATGATTTAAAAATAGTGTTTCAAAAAAAAATACCTCCAAGGTACTTTATCAAGTCATAAACAAAAGTCTCAGAAAAAAATCGTCACCGTTTAGCGACTTTTGGCTAAAATAGGCGACTTTTCGGAAGTGTCCTGGTGATATTGCCAAAAGGAAGTTAATGCCGCTGGAAATTACTGGAAACAGCGGCACAGTATTTTAAAGTAGCAGGTCACAACTTCAACGGCTTCCAAGTTTACATGCTTGAGCCGAATTTACCCGTCCGCGAGAGACAGAAGACATTATTGACAAGTTCAATACATTCCAGCCAGTAGGCATAATTGTTTATACCAGCTGATATAAACGGGCTCTTGAATTCATTCGATACATTACATACACAAAGAAGAGCAATGAGAGTTAATTCCTCCAAGTAAGAATTTCAAACATACCATCGTAAAGTACACTCTTTATTACAACTTGTTATCGGCTAGATGTCCCCCACCTCCTCTTCTTTCTTCGCTTTCTGTTCACGGAATACCTCTTGCCTTTTACTCACACAATTCACCACGGCGGCCCCTTCCACATCCACAGTTGCCCTCTGCCCTTCCTTTCTTCGAATTGGAGGATAGGCTGCGAAGTATATACACGTTAGCGCTAAGGAGATCAGTTCTACCCTTGAAGACAACTCCTCCTGTCGAAACGGTGGCTTGAGCATACAACCCCTGTTTACGGATTTCTTCATCGCACGCTTTTCCCTTCTTTCCTGCAGATTTTTTGGACTTCCTACCTGATAGCGGGCATGGAAGTTTGGACCCCAATGGGGTTTTCGCTTACAGCCTGTGTTTGTAAACTGCAACATGATTTTCATTCTAATTATGTACGTTGTAGTCAATTCGCAGAATTTTAAATTCTCACCTTAACTGCAAGTCCCCCCCCCCCTCTCTACCATGCAACCCCGCAGTGCGGACTTCACTCGAACTTGACCCTCCACTATAAAAGGTTGTCGACCCCTGGTTTTGAAATTTCTATCTTGCGTCGCTCTGGTGAAGTGAACGCAATGTGACCTGGCATCATCACGGCGAAAATGCACCAGCAGTATGTTACACTTGGTTTGTAAAGCACGACTACAAAGCTCCACAATGGCAGTCTCACTGGCCGAAGGAAGAACATTGCCTACGAAAAAAGAACGTGCTGCCGCCGCCTCCGAAAACAGAGGCAAGAACGAGAAAGCTGCTTTCTCGAATGGCGTCCTGTTACGGGGGAGCGCAGTTACAAAGGGAGCCCGGGCGAGGATTTACGAGGCCGATTTCGAGAAGCCCGGATTCGTGCCGCCGAGCCACTCAGCTGCGTTGCGGGGCCAACGCCCGCTCACTGGTCGGTAGCGGCAGACATCTTTGTTGCTCAATTGCGCAGGCCCATAATTTAATCTTCTTCAGAAGACGTTGTCTCTCGATTCACAATAACCGCGGCGGCGTGCACCAATAGAAGACCATTGTTAGGTGCATTACGCATCACTGCTTCATCGTTTCAACTTTGCGCTCCTTTATTCGCACTGCGAAGAAAATGCACCGTTCTTTGTACGAACGCGACACTAGCTAGCATAGAAAGCAACATTGCAGCGGCTTTCGCACTGTTTTGTGATATAGCACGCAATCACAAAAACACATTGGCCTCGGTAGGCAAGGTGCACCAGCTTAACTTGCTGTAATACTTTTAATACACCAGGAAACATCTCGAATTTCTTCATGGCGTACACAGGCATGCACGCCACAACGAAAGAACGGCCGTGTTATACACATATGCTGACATATGCGTGTGTTCCACTTGGTGTCTTCACCTAGCACCTCAACTGAATGTGGTCCCCATGATTCACTCACGTAAACTACGGCCGTCATTTTCACATTGCCTCAGGAACTATATATGCAACATGAGCACTCAGCGCAAAGTATCCTCGCAACTCAACTGCAAAGCGCTATTGGTTGTACAGCATACGAACATTGTCGACATACAAGTTGGAAAAATGAAAATTGAAGAGACATTCTTACCACACAAACGCAAAGTGCAAAAAGCTTGTCTATAGCTTAATGCACAGGACCGGGTTAACTGGCGGAACATGGGAGAGGCCTTTGTCCTGCAGTGGACGTAGTCAGGCTGATGATGATGATGATGATGATGATAGCTTAATGGCCTCAGTTTACAATGCACCAGGTTATTTTTTGGGAACGCACACTAAATCATTTTGAGCTTACAATGCTTTTTGTGAAAAGCACACTGTTCTTAATTTCGCTGTAAGGTGATGGTTTCGGAATGAAGGTTTAGAAGGGCAAAACTTTAACTGCTGCTAAAATGGCATGCAACAGTTACGATTATAACAACGTTATGATTATGAGAGAGACCGTGGTGGAGGTCTCTGTGGATTTCCAATACTATACTTGGGGTCGTTTCTTCTTCGTCGTCGTCGTTATAATTATCATCGTTATCATCATCCTCCTGATCCTGATTAGGCCCCTGCAAAATAAAGGCCTCTCTCATGTTCCGCCAATCAACCTATTTTTTTTTTTGCTCTATGCTACCACGTTATACCTGAAAATGTTTTATTCTCAAATGCTCACCTAATTTTTTCTGTATCTTTCTTACGTGTTTGCTTCCTGTTGTAATCCAGTAAGTCACCCTTAAAGACCAGCGGTTATCCTGCCTATGCGTTTCGTGCCCGGCCAATTTACATTTATTCTTCTTGATTTCAACTATGATAACCTTAGCCGCGGTTTGTTCCCTGACCCATTCTGCTCTCTTATTGTCTCCTAGTATTACATCTATCATTTTCTTTTCTATCACTCGCTGCGTTGTCCTCACTTTAAGCTGAACCCTCTTTGTAAGCTTCCAGGTGTCTGCACCGCAGGTAAGTACCGGCAAGATACACCTGTTATATACTTTTCTCTTGAGGGGTAGTGGCAGACTACCATTGATGATTTGAGAATGTTTACTGAATGTGTTACAACCACACCACGCTTATGGTTTGGCTCTGCGGTTACCTTCTTTCGTGAGTAGACGGGAGAAAGAGAGAGAGAGAAAGCAAGAAAAAGAAAGGCAGGGACCCGACGAGCGCCCGGTTTGCTAGCCGGCACTCCATGGGAATAAGAGAATGGGATTCGAGAGAGAACGAGAGAAGGAGAGCTGTTCCTTGACAACTTCCAGTATCTCATCACCACCTAATGCAAAGCGCTTTTTCCTGCCGAGCCTGTTGCACTTTACTTAAGCTTTGTGCATAATAGTTTTCATACCTATTATTCTGCTTCGCGTGTCCACTTTCAGACCTACTCTTCAGCTTTCCACAAGTTGTAGTTCATCCCCTGAGTAATTTATCTCCCAATCACTCGATGGTTGTTTAAGAGAAACCCTGCGATGGTTGTTAAGAGAAACCCTACACCTGCATTTAAACCCAAGTACACGCGCCTGTAGCCCTTCGCCTTGGTCGAAATACGGACTCGGCCGGGGATTCAATCCCACGACCTTCGGGTCGTGTAACGAGAACGACAGACATGAGAGGCGAGATGGTGACGGACGAATGCATCCGCTGTAAACAACCGTAGCAGCAGCAGAGAGAGATGATGAGCGGGCGAGGACAGAGAAAAGGACATTTCATGTCTTGTTTGAACAGCGTCTGTTGTTTATGAAACAGCGCTGCGAGGCCACGGCTTGGGGACAGGCGTGAACGTGCCTCGTCGCTGACGGCGCCGAGCAAATAACCAAGGGTTGGCAAGGGAGGCCGCAGCACCCTCTATGCCAGTCCATAGAAGTAGTTGAGGAAATGGTTCGCGAACTTCGTGCATATGCATGAACAACCCGAGGCCGAAAATTAGTTAAAATTTATGCACAACTCCACGTTGTGCAAATATGCAATTTATAGTGTGAAATACAGCCGTCTACATTTTCTCACTTTGCAAATTTCAATTGCAGAAAACAATTTCGGTTGGCTTGAAGCTGTGAAGGGACGTCTTCACAGCCCAGGTAGACAAAAATTGTAGACGTCACTCAGATTCAGCCAAGAAGTAATATTTCGCGCTTGGGGCTCACTCAAAATCAGACTCACCCTGCAGTCTTTTCCTCAGCAGTACTCAGTCGGGCTCACGCTTAGGAATTTGTTTTCAGCCGACCTCACTCAGATTCAATCTCGTCAATATATTACTCACCAAGAGCCACTCAGACTCGGGCTCTTGGCTCGAGTTGCGTCTGAGTGAGTGGGTGCACGAGTCCGCGAGTTTAGAATGAGCTTTTTCGACAATGTGGTCAATGTTATTTCACACCAATATCTCACGTAATTGGTGCATTTCTTGGCGCCTTTTGGCATTACACCTATAACTACAAGTTATAAGTGCTTGCAAAGCAGTAAGGACATTTATTCTTGCAAAAAGAAAAAAAAAGATGGCAACATAAGATATACTTAACAAGAAGTTTCCTGAGCACCTCCTTATGTAATTCCCATCACTAATTAATAAGTTTGTTGAGATGATGCATGAACTGCACTGCTTTGGAATGCGTGTGAGAAGACGTCAATAAAATGTGAATGCAGGCAACGCTGAAGATAAGTTGATGGGGCCATAGGTCGGTGACAAAGGTGGAACTCACTCAGACTCAGTCAAGGAATATACTTTGCGCTTCGGACTCTCTCAGACTCAAACTCATAATTTTTTTTTTTTTGAGCCGGGCCCACTCGGACTCGGACTCTCTAAGTGGCCGCCTCTAGGTGGTGAACTAAGGTCACCTTCAGTAGCCTGCTTAACTTGCCTATAGTTGGTTGAATATATGAAAGTTATGTGCGAAGCGCTGTGTCATTCTCTTCTACCATCAGTTGACCTCAAAAGGCGTGGAAAACTTTTTTATTTTTACTCAAATCGAATGGGTGAAGGAATTCACTGTGCGAACGCTTGTAGCATCTTTTCGCCATCTATACAGTGCGCAAACAAAACACGCCCGTAATAGGAGCACCTGCTGCATGTGCAATGCACTAAAAAACCGTAAAATTCGCGTGACTCGTTGCTTAAAACAATTTTTAGAGTTTAATGTCCCAAAACCACTATAAGATTATGAAAGACACAATGTAGAGGGCTCCGAAAATTTCGAACACCTGGGGTTCTTTAACGTGCACAAGGCCCTACAGTATTTTCGCCTCCATCGAATATGCAGCCACCGCAGCCGGGATTCTATTCCGTGACCTGCGGGTCAGCAGCCGAGTGCCGCAGCTACTAGACGGCGTGTTAATTTCATCATTGCACATGCAGGAACTTCTTTTTGAACAGGAGAAACAAGCACGATATCGATAGTTTAGCTCGTGCTGCTTGATTAACCTCAGCTGCTGCGCCAGCACTGAAACTTAATGATCTGCGATTGGATACAACCGAGCCAAAAGTATTCAATGACACCAGCATGACAGCGGCCTTCAAAAAGTAAAAAATTAAAAAGTAAGGCAGCCTCGCCTGAATGAAGTGCGGACAGCTATGCTATACGCATGGTTTTGAATGCGTTACGCCAAGCGACGATGACCACGTATACGATGACAAAGGCCCCTACCTCCTAAAGAGCGACGCGCTGAAAAAACACACCTCAATTCTACGCAGTGGTGACGTTTCTGCGAAGTGTGACGATTGCATGACCACGTCATTTTTCAAAGCGCGGGCAAGCGTAATTTTACGCTGCAGACACGGCGTCTCCGACACGGGTTTGAGTCGTGTGCACTGTTTCGGTGTTGGCGCGCAGAAAATAGCGTGAGAATCTGGAGGCGTGCCGCGTTCCCCGGTGGAGGGCCCCAGCTGCTGCGTGCACGCACATGACGCTTTCTGCGGCTGTTTCAGGGCACCGGGAGCACGCGTTCCGCCGAAAGATTTTTCACCGTAAACAGCTCGGCTGGCGGTGCGCTCTCGGTCCACGAAAACACATGCGCGCGCGCGCTTCTCCTTTCGGCAGAGGCCGTACGCTGGAAATAAGCGGCAGTGTAGAAGCCTCGCGTGGCGTATGGTTGGACGAATTTGATAACTAAACCAACTGTTTTGCCATGAGTTCATCAGTCGCTGGTGTTGAAATTGAACATCTCCCAACCCGAGAATGAGTGCACCGTGCTAGCGCAGCGCCATCAAAATCTGGCGTTTTGGAATGTACCGCCTCATAAAGTGGCAGCCCTAGCTCTGGCGACTTCAGATATATGATGTCTTGGAAGTGCTTTCAACGTTTCGTGTTTAAAGCGCTGTATAACATTCAAAGAATTCAGCCTTTTGTGAATTGGGTGCTATTCTTCGTAGAGTAAACACGGGGAGAATTCCGACATAGCTTGCCGCCCCAGCAACATCGTCTCAACATCTCTACATGTTGCCGTCACGCGACAAACCGTGAGATTAACAGAGTGGGTTGCGCTGCTGGCTCATTCAAATCACACACACACACAAAGCAAGCACTGTCACAACACACCAAGATAAAGTTCGCTGAAAGTTTAAGTGTAAAAAAAATGCTGCTCATATCAGTCAATGATTGAATGTCAGATGCTATAGCGCTTATGTCACTAAAGCGCTCGTCTTCTCTATCTACTGACGGTGATAAGGTGTGCTCGTTAATTGCACGAACGTAGAAAACAGCCTAGTGAGCCACGACATTGACGCAAAATACGCCCTTCCGGTTTTGCTCCTCTACCAATCGGCATGCACCAAAAATGATGATTTAGCGATTGTCGCCATTTGCTATCGACCTTAAAAGCCCTGCCTGCGGCCTTAGAATATGGCATCGGAAATCGTGCTTCGGTTTCATCTTTGTACCCGAAACTGTTGAAAGCTCAAGACGTTGCAAGTGCGTCATTGCTGATGCCGGATCATGCGCAAAAGGGGCATAAAGGCGGAGAATAGAAAAACGAGTGGGGCGCGAAGAAAAACCCGTAGCCCCAGCCCATCCCCCGGAAAAGGTTAAACAACTACAGGTACACCATAGCAATAAGCCAAGAGCTATGGCTCGCAAGTGTAGCGCAAAGTAGGCGCAAAACTAAATTTGTGCTTCTTTATCATGCAAGGCTGCTATAAAGGCTTGGACGATAAAGATTCGCAGTTCTCCAATGCGCAAGATCACATGGAACTCATTCACGACATACTTTAAAGCGTGTTTTTGATCGGTTCGAAGTGCCAGTCTTTTCCGTTGTTTTCGTTATCCGTGTTTCGTGTTTCCCGCTGTTTTTTAGGGGCGAAACTCTTTAACGCGTCACCCGATCGTCCTCTGTAGTAACCACCTCTCTCGGGTAAGTGCCACAGGGGAGTTTAGTTCCGCTATATGGCGGTACTTTTATATAATCAATATATAATGAAAAGATGTGAGAAGGTGGTACTTGAAGTGTTCACTAGACGGACGGCAGATCGACCCATGGTTGGATGGACAGACGGATGGACGCTTCGCCCCACTCATCATCATTCAGTCCGTGGATATGCTATGATTTCTATCCCATTCGCTTTGTAACAACTAGCCCAGTCCGTCGCCTTGGTACGACTTGTACCCTTCGTAAAATTTTAGTAAGTGTATATTGCGCATCCTGAAAGAGAAACACTTCCACTGTCAGTGGCATTACTATATTTCATGTAGGACGGGGGTGCAAATATTTACCGCAGCTGCTCCGTTTCGTCGTAGGACGAGTCCTAAAAGCTAAGCATGCATGTAGAATATTAAACACGAAGCAGTCGCGCACTCTAACAACGGCTTTCCTTTGGTCCCCTGCTCTCCGGAAATAAAGGATAGAAGTAATCCACGCTTGATTTATGCTTTGATAAGTGGGGTTTAACGTTCCAAAACCACCATGTGATTAGGAGAGACGCCTTAGTGGAGGGCTCTGGAAGTTTCGACCACCTGGAGTTCTTTAACGAGCACCAAAATCTGAGCACACGGGCTCACAACATTTTCGCCTCTGTCTAAAATGCAGCAGCCACCACTGGTATTTCATCCCGCGACCTGCGGGTCAGCAGCCGTGCACATCAGCCACTAGACCAACGCGGCGGGGCAAACCGCATTTGCAATGCAACGCCCCCAAGAGTCCTCGGCGGCCACTATGGAAAAAAAAAAAAACGTCACGGCATATCCACGAAGTGAATGATGACCAGTGGGCGAAGCAGGGGTATCTTTCAGAGTTACCGTAACTCCCCCGTGCTATTGGCCACTCACGCATGTCTATGAGTGACAAAGCGGTGTAAAGTTATATGCAATGTTTATTGGTGATATATGGTTTGTTGTGTTGGGTTGTGATTTTTTTGGTTTCGCCATCATTACTACTGCTTTGTGGTATCTGATCTAGCCTGAACTTGGCAAAGGCGAGGTCTTTGCAATTTTCCCTGGTGGTTGTTTCCAGTCATACGAAATGCATCGTAGATCATACCGAGATGTCTTATACTGCATAAGACATTCATTGTACGTGATGATCATAATCTTCTTCATCGTAATCAGCGTCATCATCATCGTCATGGCGCATTTTTGGTACCTTACATCTGCATGGCAGCGATGGCAGAAAAACAATGTGTAATCTGAATAGTGGGTGCATTGCATGTGCTGTGCCGGGATGGCAGAAAGAGAATATGTGGTTTGTTTGTTTGTTTGTTTGTTTGTTTGTTTGTTTGTTTGTTTCTTGCCTGTAAACATCGGCGCATGCCCACTTTGGGGGTTCGACCATGAAAGATTGCTATAGGCTGTATGTGGTACACTGATTGTGAGCCTAATAACAAAATACCATTGAAAAGAAAATAATGGTAGATCGTCTTTCAGAAATAAAATGATAATAAAATAAAGATGAATCAACAAAAGAAAAAGAGAGCTACTACTATATCAGAAGACTGAAATTTTGAGTAGACGAGACAACTGAGTTTGTCTAACCCGATCAAAATCGAATGAATGTGCAACTTTCATTCACATTATCCATCATATCACAAAAATTCGTCAAGAATATATTCAAGCAGGCGTTATGTTGACATGCGTTTTGATTAGTGAATAAAATTGCATACAGCATCGAATACGTGTCTGTGGCAATGTACCAAGCCGGAGGCGCTAAAACTGAGAACATTAGCTGCAGTTAAATTTATACCTACTGTGAAAAACGCAGTAACTAGAAATATTTTCCTAAGTAATGAATAGTTCTGACATAATCTAAACCAATGCTCAATTGTTTCTGTTTCTTCACAGAACGGGCACAGGGGATATATCGCCAGACCAGCTGTGCGCAAATAAAAGTTTAATGAAGAGACATGACATCAAAATTTGGTTAAAATAATTTTTAGCTTTCCAGATTAACCCCAGTTAGGTTTCCTGGGATATCTAAGCTATATTCCGTCCATTTAGTAATATTTTCATCATATCTGTACAAATAGCTAATTTTCTATATCTGATCGATACTATGTTTTCTATTTCTGGGAGTACCGTGATCGAAGGGCCATCAAGCGAAGCTCGGGCTTATGAATCGGCCATTTCATTCAACTGTGTGCCACGGTGGCCTGGGACCTATACTATCTTCAGGAATTTCAGTTGAGGTAACACTAATGTGCGCAAGGTCAGTAGGGCTCTTGATTTTTCCGAAACTGTGAGAGCAGTACACACCGAAATATAATTGCGCTTACTTCGTTTGAAGGCAGTTTTCAAAGCGCCAGAATAATAGCCAAGACTTAGCTTCGAAAGCCGGAGTGAAGTCTGGCAGCGTTACTGAGAATGACCAATCAAGGTAATCAAAGGAAATACCTACTGCTGCCTTTTCATTAATCACAGAAGCGTCTGTGGTTATATGTTCTTTGTTTCTGCATGAACTATGTAATCTTCTAACCTGTCAATAAAAAGACTCAGAGATTGAAAATTGGATTGGGGGAGGGGAATTTCATCATATACTTTCGTAATATTGCAGTTTAATGCCTTGGTTTAAATTACCAACCTGACGTCCACCTTAATTCTTTCCAATTTCCTTTGTATAAAAATAATCTGAGGAGTACGAAAGCGTGGCCAATGAGCGAAAAAAAAAAAAGGCGTCGGGGTCACTAATAAAGGCATATTTAGACTGTATAGCCTATAAGCTGTAAAATTTTAAGAATATTTGTACAGTTAGGATCGGCAAAGAATAGTTGACATGCGGGCTTCCAGATACATCACATTAATACCTGGGGAGTCTCAAGCACAAACGTATACCGCTTCACGCTCCAACAGAACTAAAGGTTTTGTTTTGTACACAGGGCCACCCGAAAATATTATGCAGCCAAATTCTGGTATTTGACGCCTGTACATTTTGTATAACATTATTAGGGTGGGTCTACGTAACCCATATTTCGTGTTGCTCAATTTGCGCAATAAGCCTGAAGCCCGTTGTGTCTTTGCCGCGATATATTTTATGTGAGGGCTCTAGTTAAGTTTCTCATTATAAATAATGCCCAAATATTTGGTAGATTCCACTTGTGGAATTGCTTGCTTGTATAATACAGCGATCTAAAAAGAACCTGCTAGTGGAAACACCAGAATGGCACTTTTACTGATGTTTAGAGACAATGAAACTGACTGCAGCCAGTTTTCAAGGTAATACATATACTTTGGCAATTTATTATGCAAAAAATAAATATCGCCATTTGATGCCGAAAACGAGATATAATCTGCATAATTGTAGGCAGTGATATCTCGTTCAATGAGAATAGAGCTCATCAGAACATTGAATACACGCGGAGATAGGACAGCCCCTTGAGAAACTCCGCGTTGCTGTTTGAATTTAGAGGAGCGACATTTATTTTTTTACACAATAAAATTCCATTGATTTTAGAAATTCTGCTACCCACTCAACACTACATTGCGGTATATTAAGTCTTGTAACGTATTCAATGAAATTGAGCGTTCGACGCTGTCATAAGCTTTAGCTATGTCTAGTGTTACTAGCACCACTTAGTGCCATCTTTTTCGGGCAAACTGTATTCGGTTCTTAATCGGCATGAGCACACCAAATTAAACACTCGCTACGAAAACCAATTTGGTTTGGCTTCATTATTAGCTTTTGCCATCCAAACATTTATTCTGTTACTTAAAACCCTCTCTATAATTTTAATCGCATGACACGTTAGAGAGATGGGTCTGATATTGTCGATGTTAAAACCTGATCATCATCGTCATGGCGTATAGCGGGTACCTTGCGTGTGCTGTGCCGTAATAGCAGAAAAAGAATATGTGTAGGCTTCAACGCACTTATTCATCATCAGCTTCAGCGTCATGACGTATAGTGGGTACCTTGCATGTGCAGTGCCGTGATGGCAGAAATAGAATATGTGGTCTGCAACGCACTTCTTCATCGTCATCAGCGTCAGCATCATTGTCGTGGAAGTATAGCGGGTACCTTGCATCTGCTGTGTCGTGATGGCAGAAATAGAATATGTGGTCTGCAACGCACTTCTTCATCGTCATCAGCGTCAGCATCATTGTCGTGGAAGTATAGCGGGTACCTTACATGTGCTGTGTCGTGATGGCAGAAAGGAAATATGTGGTCTGGAACGCGCTTGTTGTTCATCGTCATCAGCGTCATCGAGGGACGATGGCGAACATGGCACGACCCTCCCTATGAGGAGCTCCACCCCTAAACACCTGCATTTTTACAACCATTCACATGAAAGAATGGAGGGACAGGTCCAACTAAATAAAAATAGGAAGCTGAGTAGCCCCTCCCCCACTCTCCCTGCCTTGTCAATGCAGACTCTTTTATTATGCGCGCAGCACTTAAGGAGGCTCACACTGTCGTATGCTGTCATTGTCATGCGCTGTCGTAACTTGCCATCACGCAAGCAAAGCCACATGTAGCATAGCCCTTCGAGCGCGTGCTCGCGCCAAAGTGAAGCCTGCCTCTTGCTCTTCGAGCTTTAATCATGATGAAAATAAAGATAAAAAATGAAGAAAACTGGGAAGACAAAGAAGAGAAGACGAAGAGAAAACAAAAGGGAATTCAAGAATTCCTGCACTTTCCTCAGGCTGGAAACCACTACGGCGAAGCTGCCTTAATATTTTTCCGTTTCAGGCTTCGTTTTCTGTATCTATATGTAGGTACGCTATTGCAACTGTTCTGCGCATTCCAAGCCTTTTATTTTTCTACAGGGAACATCAAATATCACACAAGAGTTTGGAAATGAATGTCGTTCAAGTGATTTATAAAAAAAAATCGAGAACGAGCACCGAAGCTAGCCGTCTCTCACTGCAGAATGAGAGACAGCCCTTCACTCGAGTCCCCGCCATCGCTCTGAAGAAGGAGCGAGACGTTGAAAGCTGGGCGCGGGTGGTTTTGTACACGCGGTTAGAAAAAATTACCTACCGCGGGATATTCCTGGCTGTCATTTGTGGAGCGACGGCGGAGGTCCCCAGAGAATTCCCCCGCTCTCAGAGAGAGGCCCGATGAGACAACGCTCGACATTCATCTCCCCAGTGCGCGTTCTCTTCTTCTTTTTTTTTTTGTGTGTGTGGGTGTCTTAGAAGACAGCAAGCGGAGCCCGCGGGAATTTAGAAGCGCGCACTTGGCGAACGGCACTTGACACGGCTGCTTAGTCGAGACGGCGCGTGGAACGCATGGGGTTGCGTACAGCGTGCTTCTCGAAAACAACTCGGTTCGCGAGCGAGTCTTCCGTGCTGTCTCTTCTGCGACTTTTGATGGGGTCGTCGCTTCTCCCGATCAGTCAAAGGAAAACTGTTCCTAAACAAGGAAGCGCTCGAGTCAGTGTTTCGACGCAGACACTTTTGTCTTTCCCGAATTTCACCTTAACAGGGCGACTGGATTCAGGGACTCGCTTCTTTGTTAGGAAATATATTATCAACCCCCCATGCAGTTGAGCCAGCAATAAGAGCACGGTGACTATTTGTACCTTTGAATGTTACTGTGGTAATTATGACACAGTAGAAAAATATATTTAAAAATATAAAGAAACCATCTTCCCCTAAAAGGAAGCATGTGTGGATGCGAAGCAGTGGGGGAATCGTTTGCTTGAACGGGAGATGGTGTACTTCATTGAGAGCTTGCGCTGGCGCTAACGCTGACACTGGCGGCGGCGTCAATGCTGGTGCTCTTCGTGGCGTTGCGCAGGAGAGGTGGAGGTGTGCGCGCTACGTGACTTTATACCGCGGAACTACCAAGGAGTCCCCAGCGAAGTATGCAGCTGTCGCACCATGCACCTGTCGTGCGCACCGCTCCGTAGGGTCGATGATCGATAAAGGAGAAAGGCTGTTCTTTCGATATGCACTCCAACGTTGTGAGATGTAGAGAGGGTAAGCGAGAGAGATGACACACGGCGAGCAGCGACAGGCTAGGAAGAGAGTGACGACAACGCGCGTGCGCTGCGGGGAAAGGCATGATCTACTTGGCACCGCTCCAACACCTGCGGCCAGCAGAGCGTAGTGTGGACGAAGGGACAGCGTTACACAGGCTAGTCAAAGATCTGCATCCCATTTAAGACATTACCTCATTCCTACACAGCGTGAAACCAGAAAAAACAGTGACTGTGTGGTTGTCCCTTGCGATCCTTGCTTCGACCACGACCGAAGCAGTTACGCCATCTGTGGGCATCTATGAGAACCGGAGCGTGACAACGCGAACGCCTATCGGTCGTCAGGCCGAGCACAGCTGCACTGTTACAACACGTTCGCCTTCGGTGGTGCCGGAAACGGAAGCCGAATGGCGTGTGCGCCGACGCTCTTATAACAATATATAGGGTTTTGTTTCTCAAAACCATCATATATGATTATGAGACATGCCGTAGTGCAGGATTACGGAAATTTTGACCATCTGGTGTTTTTTAACGCCCCCTGACATTGCACAGTACACGGGTCTCTACCAAATGAGCTACGACGGCGGGCGTTCTCTCGATCGATAGAAAACCACAGTGGCCAGATAGATGCTCATGGTGGTAAGACAGAGGAAAAAGAGCGTGGAAGACATTCTCTTATGCGAGGCCACATGCAAGCCAGCAACAGGTGTCAAAGAAAATTTGCAAAAACGAGTTAATTTTAATTGATTGAGATAGCTACAGCGCCCAATGGGCATTATTGTAGGGGGGGGGGGCAAACAAAAAATAATATATGACAGGTGCTATACAACATCAAGAGGTAACGTAACAAGATCAGCAATATGTTTAAGGTTACATATGACTTGACACATGATCATTCTGAATAGATCACTAGAATGAATGAATTAACTTTACTTGAAGTCTTGAAGTCCGGCAGTTTTCTCTGGGTGAGGTGGGGGAAGAGGGGACGAACCCCTGTTCCTTCCCCTTTCCATCCCATCCAACCTCCGTCCAGAATGATATTGGTGCGCATATATATATATATATATTGTAACGACGAGAAATAAGAGACAACGCCTTTGCTGCAGGCCGGCTGTTCTTATTCTGCTTCCTCTTCCTCCGCTTCCGTAACCCTGCCTGCGCCCTTGCCTGAGCCCCACTATTTAATATCATTACACCCGCAGGCAGGGTTACGGAAGCGGAGGAAGAGGAAGCAGAATAAGAACAGCCGGCCTGCAGCAAAGGCGTTGTCTCTTATTTCTCGTCGTTACAATGGCGCAGCCGACGAAGAAAACGGCTTACGTCTCGGTTTCGTCATCCACAACGCCCGCCGACGTGCAGCCGCGGTAAGCGTCGCTTGAGGACGGCGTCAAGCCCTCCTCGGCAGCTGTTTACTGACACCACCGTTCAGGGACGGCGTCAAGGCCTCCTCGGCGGCTCCAGCACCCGTTACCGGTACCAGATCACGATAAGGAACGCCGTCACGCTTCTTCGCTGATGGAACCCGCAAGGCGTCCGTCGCGGCCAGCATCCATCCCAGCACCGACGGATGGCGTCCAGGCCTCCGTTGTGGTTCCGGGAAACTTGTCCTGGGACGCGACACGTCGCGGCAACCATGCGCACGGGCCTCTCTCACCTAGGGATGGCGTACATGCCTCCTCCATACCTGGCAACCTGTCGGCGCTTCAAGCACCCACCGTGTACGGCGTCGAGGCCTACCCGGCGGCGCAAGACCGCTTCATCTACGCCGCAGTACCAGGTCACAACTCATCACATGGGTTCCGCTTGCCTGGGAACGTCGTTGACGCTTCCAGCGCCCTGGAACCCATGTCCACGATTCCTACCACAGCTGGATTTCCAAGGGACGCCGTCCACGCGTCCTTGGTCAGCAATTGTACCACCTCGAGTACCGCAGTCACTGTATCCTCCGCAGAGGCGGGCCTTGGCTCTTCGTGCGGATCACACGACAGCGCAGCGGAGCTGCAGCATACCATCGCGCAACTCCGCGTCACGACCAACGCCCTCATAGCGTCGAGCTCCCAGCTATGTCCTGCCATCTTGCCAACATTGTGCGCACTCAATGCCATGTTGGCTGCGGCCGCCTCACAAAACTTCGAGGTAAGCTCGCCCGAGAACCGTCGCAATCTCGGGCGTTCTCTCACGGAGGTATCAGAGCAAGTGAACTGCTTGGCGTGGGCACATTTCGGAGTTTTGCCCGCAGTCCCGCCATCGCCGATTTCCTTCGAGCTACCGGAGTTTCGCGGCTTCCAGGACGATGCCAAGGAATGGGTGGCAACCGTCAACGCTGTCGGAGATCACGCAGCGTGGACGGACCAAAAGAAGTGGGGCATGGCCATAGACCGCCTTCGGAATGCTGCCGCGGCTTGGCATCGATACGAAGGCGTGCGGCAGACGTCCTGGGTGGACTGGAGTGACAAGCTCATAGCTGCTTTTGGACGGAGTCACCATCACCTCTCCACGACCACCCAGTCTTACGCGACCGCTACCGAGAATAGATCCCAGAAGGAGACCACCCTCGCGGCTTCAGCTGTATTTTGCAGCTTCCCGACAGCCAATTTAACCACCTACCCTGGGACGAACAACCCTACAGTGCTGA